>NC_043002.1:62949080-62964080 GCF_006345805.1 Octopus sinensis | reverse complement strand
AGAAGCTGTGCAAAGACAATGAAAATGACAATAATAATAATAATAATAATAATAATATAATAATAATAATAATAATAATAATAATAATAATAATAATGATGATAATAATAATAATAATATTAATAATAATAACAACAACACAACAACAACAACAATAATAATAATAATAATAATAATAATAAAAATAATAATAATATAATAATAATAATAATAATAATAATAATAATAATAATAATAATAATAATAAAAGCTGAGATGGTAAATGTTTTTAATTTTCATTCCTTTCATGAATTTATCCCTTTTTATGTTTCTAGCACTACGCTTCCTTATTTGGAAGCCTTTTATTATATTTCTATACGAAAAATATATAGTCTAATGACTATCTCGTCTTTTGTGCTAGGCCACTGGTAATAATAATTTATTTTATTACCCTATTTGATTATGTTTATATATATATAATTATATATATATAGATATATATCGTAAATCCCACCCAACCAAAAAAAAACGAAGAACAAACATATAAAAACAACAACGCGAACACGTGGTATATGTAAAGTATTAGCAGACGCTCAGGGAAGGCATGAAAAGTGGTTTTACGTTTCGAGCAAAGCTCTTCTTCAGAAACAGGAGACAGAGGAAAATCCAATAGAGAATGAAGACGGAGAAAGAAAAATCACCAACGATTTACAGGTGGCTATGTTTTGGAATATATATGAGAGATGAAATTGTCGCAGATATGAATATATATATATATATATATATGTGTGTGTGTGTGTGTGTGTGTGTGTGTGTGTGTGGTGTGTGTGTGTGTGTGTGTGTATACACTTATACACTGTGTATTTTGCAGGATATCTTTCTTTCTTGAAAGATTTGAATTATTTCTTATACTCTAGAAAATAATAGAAATCACTTGTACACATTTCAAAAATGCGTGTACACCTGACTCATTACAAACAGTACTGTGAAAACTCATAATAAATTTAAACCTAGTACGAACAGTGTAACTAATTAGGAAACGAAGCAATTATCTTCGCTCTTTAAAAATGGACGATAGAATATAACGTTATACCGCCTACACATTGACATTTCGTGAAATTAACATAATCCTAATTTCTTGGGATTATATTCATTTGACCCTAAATGCAAGCATATTAACCCTACGCAACCCCAACTAAATAAGGTTACCATGTATTCACTAGATTCTACATTAAGATTATTATGCTCTCGTATAGCTTTCTACCCGACGTTGAATAATAATTCACATGATTAATTACTTTGATGACACATAATAAATATAACTGTAAATTCATGCAATTTCATACCACGGTATATTACTCATCTGTTGCTATCATTCTCTTGACACTGAGATATCGGTGTTATTATTACTGCTTAAGGTATTGATATCATTACGCACGCTAGCATGTTTTTTTTTCTAACTAGAGCGTTGATGATATTTTTTAATAGGAATTGTGTTTAAGTGAATTCGAATTGACCTGATTTATCTTGGCTTTGCTTGTCGCGTGGAGACATGCAATGCAATTAATTCGCTAGCGACGGTTGTCTGCTTAAGTGTAAACGTTTACAAAAGAGGTGATATATATCTTACCGGAGGAAATATAACACATTACGTAGAGCCTACATATCATTCCATGTATGCAAACAAACACACACACACTCTGCTGTTCTATGCTACATTGCAGCATGTTACACTATTCTGTTCTACTCTGCACATCAATGCGTTTCAGTACACAGTATTGCGCAGCGGGAAAACACGTGAGATGGTAGTAGTTAGGTGTATCACATTCACAATTGTTCGATAGTGGTTTCGATTCCCCGACCGGCAAACTGAGCAAACCACTTCATTTCAAGTGGCTTCAATGCACTCTGCTTTAAAAGGGTAACCGAGTGCGGATTAGCCTTTACATCAGGGGCAATGTTGGCCTACTCGGTAGCTTCTGGGGCGGCATCATTCAAAACCAAAATGCTGCAAAGTGCATTTTGACCTATCGTATATAAAAACATCTGATAATCGGGCCCATCACCTGATCACTACCTTGTATGTATCTCTTGCTTCTGTACAGAAAACCATAGAACAACAACAGTCTACTATATAGACAATGAGGAGCTACTAAAAAGTTCCTTGCTTTGGGTAAAAGGAAATACAGGAAGATCAGTTAACTATGATTTTATTCATCATGTTTCCCTAGGGTACTGAAAAGTTCCTTGCTTTGGGTAAAAGGAAATACATGAGGATCATTTAATTATGATTTTATTCAATATATTCCCCTCTCAGACACACACACTTATTGCAGCGGCCTTTCAGCTTTTCTAAGCCCTATAAAAGAACTTGGAAGGCTAGGCATCCAACCAGGCCTTTCGCCATACTCTTGAAGCCAGAAACTTAGCGCCTTCTCCTGAACATTCCATGTACTATGCAACATTTTCACTCTCAACTTGTTACCAGTTATTCAACTACAGTGGTAATTAACTTAGAACACTACAGCGCTCTGACTATGACGCTGGTCTGTAGCGGAGTTCGAGGTCGGCAGTTTGGAGAGAAAAGCAGTAGTCGATTACAACATCTCCTGATCAGCGGGGTGGCATCACTTGAAAGCTAAAGCGATATAAACCTTATTGTGACTAGCGATGCATAACAAGATTCTATAGACTGGTCAATCGATCTCGAGATCACGATATGTGTGTATGTGCGTCTGTGTGTGTTTGTGTTTGTGTATGTTCGTTTGTGTTAAAATTACCATTGGTTTCATGTTAAGGAATGCCTCAACAATGATCAAGCTTAACATGGAAAATTCGGTGTTCGTTTCTATTTAATCCAAAATGAAGGCGATCACCAATACTCCCTGTGATAGGCTTGATAATCTTTGAGGTATTTCTTAACGTGAAACCAATGGTAGCCTTAGTACAGCAATAAAGAATCTCTATCCAACTGGTACAGTGTTTGAGCATTCATTCTCATTGTTCGATATTTACGTTTATATGATGTGTTCTCTTCCCTTGAATGATAAATGAGGATTCAGTAAAATAAAGAGACAACCATGTTCTATGGATACGAATGTGTCTCTTGAGGCCTGCTGGTGCATTTCAAACTTTTAGAAAAGGGAAGAGGCCGAAGACTCAGTTTGCTCGAGTGCTTGTGGATCATTTACACTGTGTTTTACCGAGTGGACGGAAGGCTTGTTTTGCCCTGTGCTACAAATCCACAATGGCAGGGAAGGTTTTACCAGCGTCCATTTCTGTTTCTACGAAGTTGGTCCCGTGTTGGAGTCGACCTCGCTCAAATCTTTGGTCTGCGGAGAAGCAGGACTGATGATGTACGTATGTATGTATTATGTATGTATTATGTATATATGTACTTACGTATGTATGTATGTATGTATGTATGTATGTATGTATGTATGTATGTATGTATGTATGTATGTATGTATGCATGTATGAATGCATGTAGGTATATATATATGTATATGTATATGTATATGTACATATATACGTATAGGCATAAGTACAGTAATATCTCGACTATTGCGGATGTTACGTTCCAAAACAAACCGCGATAGGTAGAAATCCGTGAAATAGAAACAGTACTTTACTGTATATCTGTTTTTATTAATTTTACAATTTCTACATATTTATTTTATTATAAATGCAAAACAACACTACAGAAGAATTGAGGTAATCGTGAATGATAAACCGCGATATGACGATGGATTACTATATACGAATATATATATATCTATATTCATACATTAGCTCTATGCCGGGTTATGTATTTATATTTTAGCGCTTTTTTTTAGTATTCTTTTCTACTCTAGGTACATGGCCCAAAATTTTTGGGGAGGTAGAGCTAGTCGATTAAATCGATCACAGTATACAACTGGTACTTAATTTATCGACCGCGAAAGGATTAAAAGCAAAGTCGACCTCGGGGGAATTTGAACTCTGAACACAGACAGACGAAATACTGTTAAGCATTTCGCTTGGCGTGCTAACGTTTCTTATTTCTTTATTGCCCACAAGGGAACAACAAGGACAGACAAACGGATTAAATCGATTATATCGTAACTGGTAGCTATTTAATCGACCCCGAGAGGATAAAAGGCATAGTTGACCTCGGCGGAATTTGAACTCAGAACGTAACAGCAGTCGAAATACGCCAAGCATTTCGCCCGGCGTGTTAACGTTTCTGCCAACTCGGCACCTTACACAGTTTTTTTTTATTATTAAATCTCCTCAGCCAACGTTTTAACGATTTTTCATAAAAAATATTTTTCGAACAATTAGACCACATTTTCTGAATATATTAATCGCTATTCATTTTCTGACTACTTTACGATGAAAACTGTCGCCCTCCATTCACCGGCGCAGCTTCGTTACTACATATATGTGTGTATGCAAGTATGAACATTAAATATATTTATATATGTAAGTGTATGCATACATACATACATATATATATATATATATATATATATATATATATATAATATATATATATATATATTATATATATATATATATATGTATGTATGCATGCATGCTTATATGTATGAATATATATATATATATACATATATATATATACATATATATATATATATATATATATATATATATATATATATATATATATATATATATATATATATGTATATAGGTGTACAGGTGTAATCAACTCTCCATGTATACATACATACTTAAGTGAACACATGTTTTGTATCGACTCATTGTATATCGGAAGCAATAGTGATTTACAGGAATTGTGAATTTCTTTTCCGTGACATTAAGTAATACTTAACCTGGCGAAAAGAGGGCGAGAAACATGTTTTTTCCTTTTTTTTTTTTATTCTTTGTTAGTGGTGGTGGTGATGGGTGAGTTTATAAGGGTCAATACTCATGAGATTGAAAGAGTGGAAACGAGGGTGAGCGGGGAGAGATGCTATAAGTTAATGGAAGTTGGTACATAATGGAAGCTAATACATGTCCAAACAGCACTTCTTCAACGTATCATAATTAACAAATGCTTGTTCTTGGGAACAATATAGCAGGAAAAGGGAGTCGGAAATGAGAAAGAGAGACGGTGACAGAGAGTGAGAGAGAGAGGTAGAGAGGTAGAGAGAAAGAGAGAGAAACACGCACAACGACAGAGAAAAAGAAGACAACCATCGGAGATAGGAAGACAGAGAGAATGAGACAGAGAAAGAGAGTGACCTGGAAAGTCTGAAGAGACGGAAATAATGAAAATAGGAATAAAAATAGAAGTAAAATGGAAGGAGCGAGACAATATGTGATAAGAATGTTTTGGAGAATGGGATAAATAGAGCAGCAGGGAGCAGACGAAGGAGAAATAGGGAGAGTGAGATGGGGTCTCGAGTTAATGACATTTGAAAACTGGAGAGAAAGTGAATGAAAGTTAAACAAAGATTAGAATGAATGAGATGGTTTTGACAAAGAGATATAAATGATTTGGACAGCACAAGAGAGAGACTCAGAAAGAGAGAGAGAGTGAAACAGACAGACAGACAAAGACAGACAGACAGAGAATGATGGAGATGGACACAGAGCGGCAGAGAAGGGGCGTTTGACTTACTAAGCCACTGAAAGAGAGAGTGTGAAATATTGACAAGAGAACAGAAGAGTGGCATTGATGACAAAATTGAGAGATATGAGAGAAAAAGAGGAGAAACGGCTCATGATTGTTGGAGAGTGGTGTACAAGTCAGAGAGAAGGAAAGATAGAAAGAGAAATATTAAGAAAGATTAAGAGATATAGGCGCAGGAGTGGTTGTCTGGTAAGTAGCTTGCTTACCAACCACATGGTTCCGGGTTCAGTCCCATTGCGTGGCACCTTGGGCAAGTGTCTTCTACTATAGCCTCGGGCCGACCAACCTTGTGAGTGTATTTGGTAGACGGAAACTGAAAGAAGCCTGTCGTATATATGTATATATATGTATGTGTGTGTGTGTGTGTTTGTGTGTCTGTGTTTGTCCCCGTAACATTGCTTGACAACAGATGCTGGTGTTTTTACGTCCCCGAAAATTAGCGGTTCGGCAAAAGAGATTGACAGAATAAGTACTGGGCTTACAAAGAATAAGTGCTGGGGTCGATTTGCTCGACTAAAGGCGGTGCTCCAGCATGGCCGCAGCCAAATGACTGAAACAAGTAAATGAGTAAAAGAGTAAAAGAGATATGAGGAGAGGTAATCAACGTGAGAGAATGTGGGCTGTGAGTGAGAGAAAAAGAAGGATAAAAGTATTAAGCAGAATGAGAAGAAAGACAATAAAATAGTGAGTAAGACAACAATGTCTGACTGAGCTGTGTGGTTAGTAGCTTGCTTACGAACCACATCGTTCGGGGTTCAGTCCCACTGCGTGGCACCTTGGGCAAGTGTCTTTTACTATAGCCTCGGGCCGACCTAAGCCTTGTGAATGGATTTGTTAGACGGAAACCGAAAGAAGCCGGTTGTATATATATATGTGTGTGTGTTTGTGTGTCTGTGTTTGTCACCCAATACCGCTTGACAACAGATGCTGGTATGTTTACGTTCCCCTTACTTAGCCGTTCGGCCAAAGAGACCGATAGAATAAGTACTAGGCTTACAAAGAATAAGTCCTGGGGTGGATTTGCTCCACTAAAAGGCGGTGCTCCAGCTTGACCACAGTCAAATGACTGAAACAAGTAAGCAAGTGAAAGAGAGTAAATAAATGATAGAGAAAAAGAGACACAGAAAGAGAGAAAGAGGTATAGTAATAGCAGAAGACGAAGAGAATTCAAAGAGACAAATGTAAGGAGTTTATAAGAGCGTGGTAAATAGAATTACGAGGCAAGAGATGATGGGAGAGTAACGAAAATACTAGGATAATATTGAAAGGCTGAGGGGAATGAAAGAGAAAAGGAACCAGTGAACAAGAGAGGTACTAAGTGACACAGTGAGAGAGAGAGAGAGAAAAAAAAATGATAGACGAATAACGGAGGGGATTTTAAAGACCCCGGTGGATAGTAAATATGGGGTAGAAAATAAAGAGATTTATATTGAAAGGGAGAGAAAGTGGAAAGGTGAGAAATTTGGTTATTAAGTTAAAGAAAAGGGCCACGAAACTGACAAATAAAAGATATGGGAGGGACTATTAAAATTAAAGATATATGATGAGAAATGTGAAGGAAAGATTGAGTTGAAATTGAGAAATAAAAACATGTTTAATGTGGAAGAAACAAAAATAACGAAGGATTAAGAATGAGAATGAGAGCGGGGAGAAGAGGTATATAGCGAGCGATGAGTGAGTTTGGACAATCAAATGAGGTAAAAAAAAAAAAAGGCATAATCGAAATAATTAGAAACTGTGAGAAATAAATGAAAAAAAAAGAAATGAACTCACACAATGCAACAATGAGAGAGAGAGGGAGAGGAAGAGAGAATGGGGATGGAGGGTGATAAAGAGGAAAAACAAGAGGGAAGTTGAAAGTGACTTTGTATGGCTGGTAAACAGAAAAAGACACACGGCGCATGCCCGGACAACATGTCTCAACATTATATGTTGACACGCACTGAAATGGTTTGTTAACACAGCGCAGTTATTGATTACACATTTGTACAGTTGATTAGTACAAAAACACACACCCATAACTGAACACGCTTATATATGCACACATTCACAGAGACAAACATTAATATATACACATATACATAATATTTGCCAGATGCATATCTATATCAATACATACATATGTATGTATATATGTATATATATATATATATATATATATATATATGTGTGTGTGTGGTGTGTGTGTGTGTGTGTGTGTTTATATATTTGTGTGTTTGTTCCTGGACGTGTGTGTGTACACACGCATATTTATATGGATGTATACGAATATGTCGTTGCATATATAAATACATGTATATCTATATCTATCTGTCTCTCTCTCTGTCTCTCTCTCTCTCTCTCTCTCTCTCTCTCTTTCTCTCTCTATCTCTCTCTCTCTCTCTCTCTCTATATATATATATATAATATATATATAATATATATATACATACATACATACACACACACATACATACATACATACATAGGTATGTATGCATGCGTTTTTTTTTTTCTAATACAACATACACTTGTAGCTTCTCTGTGGAAATCAAATTTGTTTTATCTTCTTATGAGTTCACAAAAAGATAAAACTGGTTGGTTTCTTATCAACTTTGACCATCATCAGCGACAGAAAACGCGACAACTCTTCAAAGCAAAATTACTAGTCAATTGCTATTTACAATGTGAACAAAAACAAAATTTTAAAAAATGAAAAAGCCTCACCAAAACTGGTGTTTATTTTGCCACAGCTAAATAAAGTGGTACAATACAGCTTCTAATCTCTTCATGAGCAGATAAACTGGGATTAATTTCAATAGGTCTTTGTCGTTTTACACTTTCATCGGAGAACGATTATTTTTTTTTTTGTTTCGCGCTAAACTTAGGAACTTACATAGAAAAAAACTACGGCACAAGTGAACTCGTCAGTCTAATTTTCATAACAATGGCAGTGCAGATTCTGTAGATTAACTCTTCTATTCCTGTATGAAAATAGGCTGCTTCATTTGGCTGGTCTTGAAACGCACAATATCACAAAAAATCCTAGTTACCTTCATTATATTCAAAAGTGGAGTGGAACACTAATATATGGCATAAAAATCGAATTCTTCTATCATTCGTTGTTTTAATATCACGGAATAATCATCATGAGAATGAGCTTTTGACATAGAAAATTAGTTAATTAACTGAGTGTGTTCTTCACAACATTTTAATGATAATTAAAGCTGTGTAATATACGTCCAGCAATGAACCAGCATAAGTACTGTTATGTAGACGTGTGTAAATGGTTCGGCTCAGACTTTCTGTGTTTCTCTGTTTTTTTCTCAAACAAGCCCCTTCTCTGTTGTTGAAAAGAACATTTGAACCAGAACAGAACATAGGTACATTTATATAATAATTTGTTTGTTCGTTCGCCTATTATACGTTAATTAGTTAGAGAGGTAGAGGTGGAGTGAGTGAGAGGTTGAGTAAGAGTGAGGGAGAGAGAATTGGAGGAGTGAAGAAAGAAGAGAGGAAAAGGTAGAGATAGGTGATTAATATTAACACACTAAAGTAGGGGCGAGCTGGCAGAAACGTTAGCACGCCAGGCAAAATGCTTTGCGGTATTTCATCTGCCGTTACGTTCCGAGTTCAAATTCCGCCGGGGTCGAATTTGCCTTTCATCCTTTCGGGCTCGATTAAATAAGTACCAGTTACGCACTGGGGTCGATATAATCGACTTAATCCGTTTGTCTGTCCTTATTTGTTCCCTCTGTGTTTAACCCCTTGCGGGTAGTAAAGAGATAGATATTTCGTCTTTCGCTACGTTCTGAGTTCAAATTCCGCCAATGTCGACTTTGCCTTTCATCTTTTTGGAGTCGATAAATTAAGTACCAGTTGAACACTGGGGTTGATGTAATCGACTCATCCCCACCTCTCCCAAGCTACTCTTGTAAAAATTTGAAATAACATTAATACACTTAGGCCAAATGTTCACGTGGTCAGCTGAATGTAGAAGAGAAGAACGAGCGAAAAAGACGACGAAAGAAAAAGTGGGGGAGAAAAGTGTGTTGGGGTGGAGAAGGAATACATATTACGTTGTTAAAATGTCAGCTGAAGGGAAAGGTAGATAGAGAGAGCTGGACAGGTGAGGTAGTTATATTGAGAGAGAGAGAGCGACAGAGGGAGAGAGTGCAATAGAGAGAGGCAGATAGCGGTGGTGGTGGTGGTGGTGGTAGTGGTGGTTGTGGCAGTGTGTTGATACGGACAAGTTATTTTTCTTTTAAATAATTTTTTATAGCGACCATTACATACGCATAAATGCAATTACTTATCGCCTGCTCGCTTAAATAAAAATTGATATTTGTTTATAAGGGTTAATTTAGCCTAAGATCTGGATTCACAAGAAACACAGTTGCAAGCTGACCCAGAGAGGATGCGCAGATATTGAGAACGGTTTAGAGAGGAAGAGCGAGAAGATATAATAAAAAGAGGTAAAATTCAACACCGATGGAGACGTGTGGAAACGAATGTAGACGAACGTTAATAATATTTAGAGAAAGCTAAACTAGGAATGCTATGATAATGCAAATGTTCCCTTTTTTCTTAATTTTTGCTATAAAAATTCAAATTTTTTCACTCCTAATTGTTTCCATTCTGTGGAATTTACACGGGTTCTAAAAGTAAATATTATTTTACTTGTAGTCAGTCGGGGGTCCCTCATTTATTACGACCAATTCCTTCCCACTTCATATTCCTTTTTGCAGTATCTTTGAATATTAATCTTCATCTTCTTTGGGTTCTTTTCCCTTTGCATTGCAGAGAGTAAAGATTTGGTCTGGTGAGTCTGCTCTTATAAATCCTGTGCACGTGTCCCAACCAACGTAAATTCCTATCAATAAGGATTTCCATCATTTGAGGCGGATCCAGCACGCCGTAGGATCTCTTCATTCCCAACCTTGTCATAGACAGTGATATTCATAATTTATCTCATCATATATGTAACCTGTCTACCTGAACTTTATAAGCTGTCCAGTTTTAGCTCCATACAGCAAGTAAGAAAGCACTATAGCGTGGTATACCTTACATTTGACACGTACAGAAACATACTTAGTTTCTACAGCCTCTCTGCAGGTTGCCAAATGATGCTCAGGCTCTGCTCGTTCTGTATGTGATTTCTTGTTTCATTGGTACATGATCTGAGATGGTGCTGCCTAGGTATATGCAGTACAGTGGCCCAACCTGTAGGTTCTCTACAGGTTAGTAAAGGCTATTCTGATGTAAATTTTTAAGCTACACTTTCATGCAGCTCTGGCAAATTTATCTACCAGTTTCTGCATATCTTCAGTGTTGTGGACAACCAGCGAACTATCATCAGCGAACACCTGCACCTACTGCACATAAATACATATTTATGGAATGTCGTCGTCTTAAATTGCCTAAATACAACTGTGCAAGATTGTTATATTTTGTAATAGAACAAAATATTTCATTCTGAGCTGTTAATCTTCTCAGTGAATATGAATATTTCATTTACAGTCAGTTAAAAGAGACAAGTACGTGCGAAAACTTTGAAATAAATTCGTATCAGCCCAGATTATATTTTAAGAATCTACTTGTAGTTTGTGATGCTTTTGCTAAGATTGCAAAGATTTTTAAGTAATAATTTTGAAAGGAAAACGCGTTTTCAGGGAGAGAATGGCTATATTTGAAATTATTTTGTATATATATACCAACGGAAAAGAGAAAACATTCAAAACTAATCTAGAGTTTAGTATTTTCATCTTTACTGAATTAGTTTAAATTTCAATGATTGAAGTTTGTATTGTTTGTGAAAACCTAGACACGTGTTTGTAGAAATAATGTAAATGGCTACAAACGAAGAACTTAGAGAATTTCAAAATATAAATCATAAAGTATCATAGAAAATGTCATACCAGTGTAATATCTGTATAATATTGCTCACATCATTAGTTTCCCTTAAATATTCACAGATTAATATGGTCTTCTGTGACATAACATTGTCATAGAAACAATATCTAAAGATATTCACAGAAAGGATTGACTAGACAGACACTCTAGAGGCACAGCAGAGATACAATGCATTAAAAATTGTAAAAATAAATTATAGAGGAGGAACATTCCAATAAAAACTGCATTATTCAATGCAAGCACACCAGGTGTGTCGTTATTATCATCTTATATGAAATGCTATGGAGAGCAGTTGCTCAGTGGATGGTAATTTGTATTTACACACATGTCGAAAATTACATATTTCTTAAGCTAAAGCAAGTGGGCAGCTGTTTTTATTGTAGCTGCAAACAGCAAATTTGATTTTGTAGTCTGTGACAATGACAAGAAATAATTCACCGCTGAGGTAGATCAGCTCCTCGACTGATGTTATCGTTTAGAATTATATTAATTAGTTCGACGCCCATGGCTTTGCTGACGAAAAAAGGCAAGAGTTTAAAAGTAGATTAGGTGTCGATAGTAAATGTTACCTGTAATATAAAATACATCCAATTTAAATACAAAGAGTCCTTGAAAGAAGTAGAAATTTATAAGCTCTACTTTTACTTTCACTTTCAGGATAACAGGCCCTATATTAGATGCTTTTTAATTGGGTAAATTATCAAATGTTATGTTGTTACTCTCAGTAAAGATTTAACAGTGAACTGATTTATTACTGTTTAACCAAAAAAAGAAGGGCCTTCATTTTAAAAATATTATATAATATATTTTGCAAACTCAGTTTATACAGTCAAATATTTACGTCAAAAACTTCTCCGCGAACGAAGTTCCGTCAATGTTCTATATTCACCATTCTATAATTCTTGTGTTCTTTTTCTTGTTTCATTCCTTTGACTGTGTCTATGCTGGATCAATGCTTTGAAGTGTTTTCAGTTGAACAAATCGACCACAGGACACATTTTCTTAAGCCTAGTGCCAGAACCGCCAAGTTACTTTGCCGTAAACACAACATCGGTTGTCAAGCGGTGCTGGGGGTACAAACATGAACACAAAGACACACACGTATCGATACATATATGCATGCATACATACATACATACATACATACATACATACATACATACATACATATATATATATATAATATATATATATATATATATATATATATATATATATATATATATGTGTGTGTGTACTTTATTTAAAAGCATCAGAAATATAACAAAAACTATTCCTCAGAGTTTCACGCTCCCGTTCGTTGGACAGTTTTGTTTTATTTCTGCTGCTTTTAAATAAAGTATATTACTCTACCCCTGGCATTTAAATATTCTTTTTCTCACTTTGTTTCACATTTATGTGCTTACTCCGGTATATATATATATATATATATATATATATATATATATATATATATATATATATATATACGACGGGCTTCTTTCAGTCTTTCAGTTTCCGTCCTATCAAATTCATTCACAAGACTTTGGTTATACTAGAAGACACTATCCCAAGGTGCCACGTAAGTGGGACTTAACCCAGAGCCACGCTGTTAGGAAGCATGCTTCTTACCACAGAGCCACTGCTGCATGTATTGTGTTATGTTGTCTTTTTGGATTCTTTTTTCAGGCTAAGTGGTTGAATTCTCTTATGTCCGTTATGTTCTTAGGGTTGTTGAATCAATCACTCTACATTTAGCAACATATGGGAACACTGCAGTTGGAGGCTTTGAATTTTGTGCATGACTCTTATTTACCAACATAGCAAAACCAGTTCCTATAAAAAAGGACAATCTTCATAGCATCATTATCAACCTGCCATGGCGACAGCTGGCAGAATCGCTAACACGCCGGGGAAAAATGCTTTACGGATTTTCGTCCGTCTTCACACTCTGAGTTATAATTCCGCCGAGGTTGACTTTGCTTTTCATCCTTTCGGAGTTGATAAATTAAGTACCAGTTGCGAACTGGAGTCGATGTAATCGACTGGCCCTTTACCCCAAAATTTCATGCCTTGTGCCTATAGTAGAAAGAATTATTAGCCAAATACCAGTGTCATTCCTGTTAAGTTTGCTAACGGTCATTAAATTGCTAGCTGAATCGAGGACTTTGTATCGTAGGACCACTACTGTGATCATTTTTGTGGTCTAAGTTTATAAAATCGTCTCTTGAGCACTTATCTGGTTTTTGATGTCGTGAAGTTGTAAATCACTTTAATGAATTAAAAAATTCTCTTTATTAAAAAGTCAATTTGTTTTCTTCTGCTATCAAGTCTATGCATCGTAGTGTAATTACATTATCAGCAACTTTATTAATAATTTCACTGTTTATTGGATAAGTGTTGTCGTAAATTTGTAGCTAAAATAATTGTTGGAAAAGTTCATTGTTATTTTTCGCTGTGAGTTACCAGATCAGCCTCAACAAAGTGAACTTCCTTGGAAATCGCTATTGAGAAGGACAGATTCATAATGGCAACTAAGAAAGCGGTGACAGTATCACTAATATTTCGAATCCTTCCCGCCCCTAGTTACAGAATCCTGTTTTCCTGGTAAATTAACTGATTAAATGAAGCAATATTTTTGTAGCTTAAACAGTTGGTAAATCTTAAATGTATCTAGATACACGAAATTTTGCATTGACATAAAGAGAAGATCATTATACGCTTGTATTAATTACTGAAAATTAATTACTGAAAGAATTTGTCAAATGTGCTGGTGTTTAAGAATTTCCATCCACATGAAGATTCTCATTATTCTACGTTTCGAGGTGTCGGTAACAGATTCAGTTTTCATCCCTTATCAATAGATTGGTATCATACAGCAGGCAAACAGTTGCATCAAGTAAAACTACATGACAGGTTTACGTCACCGGAATGAGAAATATGAGAATGGACAAACCGTCTGAGATTCAATAGTGTAGCGGCAACAGCGATGAAGCTGTTGCACGCACAATTCTATCGTATTTTGTCAACATAGGAGAGAAGCAAATTTAGCAGAACATTTCTATCTGTTTCTCCTGGTGCTTCAATAAATATCTGGTCAACCCTTCTCCCTCCGGCATTTATTTTGTTTGCTTCACTATCGTCATCATCATCATCACCATTATCTTCCTCCTCCTCCTCATCATCATCATCAGCAGCAGCAGCAGCAGCATCGACTTCATCATCATCTTCATCATCATCTTCATCTTCATTTCATCATCATCATCCTCACCACATTCACCTTCATCATCATCATCATCATCATCATCATCATCATCATCATCATCATCATTATCATCATCGTCTTCATAGTCTTCATCACCATCATCAGCATCATCAACTTCATTTCATCATCATCATCATCCTCATCAACTTTACCTTCATCAACATCCTCATCCTCATTAACATCCTCATCATCATCATCATCATCAACATCATCATCATTATCCTCATCATCTTCATCATCATCA
>NC_043002.1:62929080-62944080 GCF_006345805.1 Octopus sinensis | reverse complement strand
TTCATTTTTGATAATATGCTCATCTGTAGTTTATAACAAGAAAAAAAAATCGAGAACAGAAAGAAAAGAAAAAAGGGAAGTGCGCGTTTCATACGTAACTTAGAAGCAGCGCTAAGGATGTACCAACACACACGAGGATGGGACATGGCCGACCTCACACACTTCTCATGAGGAATTCCAGAAGGAGCATCGTGAGACCACTGCTGAGACACCTCCGAAAAATAAAAAAGGAAAAGCCGTTAGAAAACCGATTGTAGCAGCGACTCCATCTGAGAATATCTGAAGAAGAAATATTTTTCCGAAGTATCATATCAGACTATGGATGATTAATTTACAACAGGCAAATAGCCCATTGTCTATATTATAGTGCATTGTTGTACCATTCAACGCTTTTTATTCTTTACAAACAATACAAAATGCTTCAAGCAAATTACAATACTCTCCTAAATTAAAATTCGTACATTACTATGTTATCTTATTTATTTATGAACTAATGAGTAACAGATTGTCGAACAAAACAGTGTCTCTTGATTTAATCTACATTATTAATAACATATTAATTAATATAAACGATCAGGTGGTATAATCGCCAGCACGTCTGCCAAAATTCTTGGCGTCATTTCTGCCGGTGCTTTATGTTCTGATTTCAAATCCGGGCCTGGATCAACTTTGCCTTTCATCCTTTTATAGTCGATAAAATATTAAAAAAAACCAGTGAAGCACTAGTGTCGATGTAATCGATTTATCTCCTTCTCTCACCATTGCTTGACCCCTTTAACAAACCGACGTCCCGTTTAGAAAAATGCAGTGTCTTAGTCACTAATATGCCACAACTAGCTTTATGTGTCTTGCGGCTTGAAGAATATAGAAAGAAATATCTACGCGATATACACACTACAAGGCGGCGAGCTGGCAGAATCGCTAGCACGCCGGGTGAAATGATTTGTGATATTTCGTCAGCCGCTGCGTTCTGAGTTCAAATTCTGCCGAGTTTGACTTTGCCTTTCATCCTTTCGGGGTCGATTAAATAAGTACCAGTTACGCACTGGGGTCGATATAATCGACTTAATCCGTTTGTCTGTCCTTGTTTGTAGCCCCTTGTAGGCAGTAAAGAAATAGATATATACACTACAAATCCAACATGGTGATAAGAAAAATAACGTTTTCCTCAAAATAAGAAGTTTGAAAATTTTATTTGACTCCTGATTTTACAATAATAAATGAAAAATATAATAATTACAAATTACACTTCAGAAAAATTTACTCTTTTTTTTTTTCTAGACCGAAGATACTACCAATCCCAGTTTGGAAACAAATTTTTGAAATGGTTGAGTATGATAGTAAAATATGGGAAGAATCGGTGGATTGGAATCCAATGAAGATTTACAACGTTAATATTTAGTTACATAAAACTTTCAGTATCGTTGCAGTGTAATATGTTTAATGTTAAAATAATGTTAAAGATCTTATTCCTTGCGACAATATAACTGCCGTCATCGTTGTCTTGATAAGCTGAACATTCAATAACAGCTAACCGTACTCCTCTGCAAGAAAATTCCTGTTTTATAATATTATCATCACAAAGCATCATATTTGATAACCTAGCCCATTAAATTTTATAACTGTTCTGAAAACTTTACCTAATTATTAATTTCTAGAATTGTTAAAGAAAACCAAGTAATTCTCTTTAATTTCGTAATTATCCTTCATTCGATAGTCGCTACAGTTTGTTCGTCGCTACAGTTTGTATCTCAGACGTGTGACATTAAAGAGTTAGTAGGAATAAACAAAGAGTTTTATTCCTTGATATTACGTTAATTATAGCGAAGATGTGTACAAGACTGACTTTCAACAAATAAATGCATACACGCAAGCATAAAAGGACACACATACATACACTCACACACTCATATATACACATATACACCCGTATAAATATATACATATGTATATATAAACACACGCATATTCAAAGAGAGAGAGAGATAGCGAGAGCGGGAGAGAGAAAGAGATGCATTTGTAGGATGTTCCAGTGTCCGTATTATATGTTCGTCCTCCTGTTGCCAAGTTACGTTCGTTGCTCTTTTGATGTGTGAACTAAAATTGTCTCTAAATCCCGCCCCAAAAATAAGATGGACCTCGATGAAAGACAGATTCAGGATAAAGATGAATTTCTTTATTATGTCCTACCTTGTTATGAAACAAGTTTATAACTACATGAAGTTGAGCCTCTCGTTTTAAAATTATTATGAAACAATGGAAGGCAGACGCACGTTTAGGCATATTTAAATTTAGTTGCATGTAGATGACACTACATACCTCTCTGATTATCATTCTCTCTCTCTCTCTATCTATCTATCTATCTAGCTAGCTAGCTAGTTAGATAGCTATCTGTCTATTTGTCTATCTGTCTGTGTATTTCTGTCGTTCTGTCCATCAGCTTGTCTGTCTGTCAACCTGTCTGTCTCTCAACCGATTGAGCTATGCATGTTTCTTTGATAATTATATATATATGTAGTTACATATATGTATGTATGTATGTATGTATGTATGTATACGTATGTATATGTATATATGTAATTACACATATAAATATATATATAGAGAGAGAGAGAGATAGATAAGT
Source organism: Octopus sinensis (assembly GCF_006345805.1). Lineage (NCBI taxonomy): Eukaryota > Metazoa > Mollusca > Cephalopoda > Octopoda > Octopodidae > Octopus > Octopus sinensis. The sequence continues at coordinate 62,941,454 of NC_043002.1, read as the reverse complement.
AAAATGCACACATTCATGTATTCACAAACATATAATAATCCGCATATCTGTATGTATGTATGTATGTATGTATGTATGTATGTATGTATGTATGTATGTATGTATGTATGTATATGTATGTATGTATGTATGTATGTATATATATATATATATGTATATATATATATATATATATATATATATATATATATAAAAACATTATTGGTGAATTGAAGAAATGGAGCTGAACGCAGATTGAACAGAAATCGTTTTATTTCATTCTACACGTGTTTCGAAAGGCACAAATTACCAAAATCCGATTGAATAATGGGACCATATTGTGTCTTTCTCTTCGGGAAGAAAAAAGGAAATCCGTTGGAAAAACAAAAACAGAACAGAGGCGGAGCAAAAAACAAATCGAACTGTGCTCCTAAGAGCCCATGGCGAAACTGTTTATCATTGTATGTTGAGAACCGGTGGCTGAAGAATTCAACGGGTCAGGCATCGGTCAATCATGTGGGTGAGGGTGTATAGATGTTCTTTGTGACCGAGAATAAAGTTCTGACTATTTAAGGAATATTGGATGTTTTATGAGGGGCGAGAAAAAATCTACTTAGAGACGTGTGTGTGTGTATACTGTTCTATATATGTGTGTTGGCGTAGGGGTAGAAAACATTTTTTGTGTATGTGTGTGCGTTTGATCGTTCGGCTGTCAGTGGCTTCTGCCGTGATAACCGTTGGGTGGCAGAAAGAAAAAACTAAAAAAAAAAAATAAAAAAAAAATATATATATATATTATGTTTTATGTGTGTGTGTGTTCATCTAAGCCTGCCTTGTCAAGGAAACCCCCCGCTGTGAAAAAACCAAGCCCCGTTTGTCTTACAGGAGTAATTCCCCTTGCAGTGGTTAATCGTAGATATCTTAAAGGCTATTTCAGAATTTGTTACCAAGGGCTATGGGTGCCGGTATTATTTATAAACGCTATTTAAAGGCCAGATAAGTGTAACGCCGCCAATGGGGGCATCGAAAAGCCGACTGTAAGAGCCCGTTTACCATCCGGCCTCTGGCAAACAAAATATGGAAGAGTTCGGAGACACAAAGGTTGCACTGTCTTCTACCCCTATCAAATGGGAGGGCCACCGACAAAATTGACCATTCCAGCCTATAGCTTAAGTTCGCATCCTAACTTAAGCTATAGGATGCGAACTTAAGCTATAGGCTGGAATGGTCAATTTTGTCGGTGGCCCTCCCATTTGATAGGGGTAGAAGACAGTGCAACCTTTGTGTCTCCGAACTCTTCCATATTTTGTTTGCCAGAGGCCGGATGGTAAACGGGCTCTTACAGTCGGCTTTTCGATGCCCCCATTGGCGGCGTTACACTTATCTGGCCTTTAAATAGCGTTTATAAATAATACCGGCACCCATAGCCCTTGGTAACAAATTCTGAAATAGCCTTTAAGATATCTACGATTAACCACTGCAAGGGGAATTACTCCTGTAAGACAAACGGGGCTTGGTTTTTTCACAGCGGGGGTTTCCTTGACAAGGCAGGCTTAGATGAACACACACACACATAAAACATAATATATATATATATATTTTTTTTTTTTTTTTTTAATTTTTTTCTTTCTGCCACCCAACGGTTATCACGGCAGTAGCCACTGACAGCCGAACGATCAAACGCACACACGTACACAAAAAATGTTTTCTACCCCTACGCCAACACACACATATATAGAACAGTATACACACACACACGTCTCTAAGTAGATTTTTTCTCGCCCCTCATAAAACATCCAATATTCCTTAAATAGTCAGAACTTTATTCTCGGTCACAAAGAACATCTATACACCCTCACCCACATGATTGACCGATGCCTGACCCGTTGAATTCTTCAGCCACCGGTTCTCAACATACAATGATAAGCAGTTTCGCCATGGGCTCTTAGGAGCACAGTTCGATTTGTTTTTTGCTCCGCCTCTGTTCTGTTTTTGTTTTTCCAACGGATTTCCTTTTTTCTTCCTGAAGAGAAAGACACAATATGGTCCCATTATTCAATCGGATTTTGGTAATTTGTGCCTTTCGAAACACGTGTAGAATGAAATAAAACGATTTCTGTTCAATCTGCGTTCAGCTCCATTTCTTCAATTCACCAATAATGTTTTAATTTCAATTATCCGCACCAACGCACGGTTTCAACGCCAGATGGTTGTACCTCCAACCGTGCTGTTTACTGCTGTGATTTTTGCTACTAAGGTACCGGTTAAACTTTTGATTAATCTACTACAAGATTATTCATCTTTCTATTTCACATAATATATATATATATATATATATATATATATATATATATATATATTATATATATATATACACACGCATTTATGAAAGAAAGAGTGATGTATGCTTAGTGTTTGTATGTGTGTATGTGTGTGTTTGTAGTGTATGCATGCTGTCATCTTGGAAATTGTTTAAATTTTCCTTAATATATTAAAAGCCTGTCACACTATGTAAAACTCATCCATCTTTTAACGAGGACAAGTATTTGTTTAAGCGATAAGGCTTGCTTCCGCCGAGATGGCACCAGGTTTTCATATATATATATATATATATTAATATTTGTTCCTAGTGTGTTTGTGTAGATGTAAGTTTGGGTAAATATGTGTGTGTCGCGCATGTGCGTTTGTGTGTGTGTGTGTGTGTGAGAGAGAGAGTGTGTGTGCACTTATTTGTGTGTATGTGTGTGTATGTGTGCGTGTGTGTATGTGTGCGTGTGTGCATTTGTGTGTGTTTCATTGTGTCAGCGTTTGTCCTCCATCACCGCTTGACAACCGCTGTTGTGTTTCCGCCTCTGTAAGTTAGCGGTTCGACAAGAGAGACTGATGGAATTTATATATTCGGCTTTGAAAAATTAAGGATTGGATCGATTCGACTCACTAAATTTCTTCAAGGCGGTGCTCCAGCACCGGCCGCAATGTAAAGACAGAAACAAAAAATACATACCAACCACATGGTTCCGGGTTCAGTCTCACTGCGTGGCACCTTGGGCAAGTGTCATCGAATATACCCTCGGGCCGACCAAAGCCGTGTGAGTGGATTTGGTAAACCGAAGCTGAAAGAAGCTCGTTGTATAAATGTGTGTACATATATATATATAGGCGCAGGAGTGGCTGTGTGGTTAGTAGCTTGCTTACCAACCACATGTTTCCGGGTTCAGTCCCACTGCGTGGCATCTTGGGCAAGTGATTTCTGCTATAGCCTCGGGCCGACCAATGCCTTGTGAGTGGATTTGGTAGATGGAAACTGAAAGAAGCCTGTCGGATATATGTATATATATATGTATGTGTGTGTATGTTTGTGTGTCTGTGTTTGTCCCCCTAGCATTGCTTGACAACCAATGCTGGTGTGTTTATGTCCCCTTCACTTAGCGGTTCGGCAAAAAGAGACCGATAGAATAAGTACTGGGCTTACAAAGAATAAGTCCCGGGGTCGAGTTGCTCGATTAAAAGGTGGTGCTCCAGCATGGCCGCAGTCAAATGACTGAAACAAGTAAAAGAGAAAGAGAATATATATATATATATATATATGTACGTGCGTGTATATGTTTGTGTTTGAGTTTGTACCCCCAACATCGCTTGACAACAGTTGCTGGTGTGTTTACGTCCCCGTAAATTAGCGGTTCGGCAAAATAGATCGATATAATAAGTACTAGCCTTACAAAGAATAAGTCCTGGGGTCGATTTGCTCGATCGACTAAATGCGGTGCTCCAGCGTGGCCACAATCAAATGACAGAAACAAGTAAAAGAGTAAAAGGGTATCGATAGTGAACAGCAAAATTCAACGCAATGACTTGCAGATTTCCACACATAAATATACTAATCGTTGCTGTGTTTCTCAACACGGATGCTCAAACATTTTGTACAGTAAAGTTATAAACAACTCCACTGGTGGCTCCTGTTTAAATTCACTCCCACCCCCACCACCACCACCATTGTGACTGAAGAGACATAAAACATCGAAACACCGATTTTCCGTAATCGCTTTTACAAGTGAATCAAATGTGTTATGGAAAAATATCGTCGAGAAAACGAGAAATGGTTCTCCTGCGGTAAACACCACAGCGATTAGCACATTTGCGTCCGAATGTCTGCAAACGTAGTAAGTAGAAATATGCACGACGGTAAATATTTCATTTGAGAAATCCCAAAGTTATTGTTGCTGTTGTGTCCCCTTCATCGGCCCTGATCTAGCAGCACCTTTAACACAGAAAGTTGGCCGTACAATTCGTTTGGTCCACAGAAACTTACTCTCGGTTAAATATACCTCTTTCTTGGAGAATAATCACACAGTATATTTTGACAAAAGAGTTTAGTGTATCAGATGCAATGTTGTTGTCTTTGCGTACTGTCCTTCCTCCACTCACCAAACTGTTTCTGTTTGTGTGATGGCGTCGTTGTATGTCATGTTTGCCGACATCTCAAGAGAAAGAAGACCATCGATTAATAATGAGCATACCCCTGTGTGTCTTTTACTGTTGTTCTTTTTTAGTTAAGTACATTTCTAAGTAAACCTCCTATTATACGGGTATTAACTATAAACATCCCATGTTTTTTTACATATAGATATTTGCATCAAGCAAAGTGTAGTTTACCTTTCTTGAATGATTTTTTTATGGTTGGAAAGAATTTGACTGCTGTTTCTCGCGAAAAGTTATCTCAGTCACATTACAATAGAGGTTCGTGGGTGTAATTAAACTGAACATCGCTATAGTTCTCAATTATCACTCAATAGTAATATGCAGGCCGACGGATTAGCAGAATCGTTGGAGCATCGGAGAAAGTGTTTTGCATTATTTGCACCGATTCCATAAGCTGTGAGGTCAAATCTCGCTGACATCACTTTGCGTTCTATTCCAAGTGTTTTAAAGTAATAATCAATTGTAACTGGGGCCTATTATATAGACTAAATCTCCGTGTTACACAATTTCAAATGTGTTCCCATCTTGGTCTCAAATTTGGGCACAACGCCAGAATTTCGGACCCCAGTGTTCAACTGGTATTTATTTTATCAATCACGAAAGGATGAAAGGCAAAGTCAACTTCAGCGGAAGTTGAATTGAGAGCGTAAAGACCAACTCGCGTTTCTGCCAGCTCGCCGCCTTAAAGTGTGTTCCTATATTAATTTCAAATATTGGAACACGGCGAGAAAATCGTGAGGTGGGTTAAATCGATTACATCGAATCCATTGTTCAGTTGGTACTTATTTTATCGACCGCGAAAGGACGAAAGAAAACGTCGACCTCAGCAGTATTCTAATAAACATTGATAGTTGTATGTGTGCTTGTATGTGCGCGTGCCTTAGAGTTTGCCTCCGGACCGCTTCACAAACATCCCTATAACATAGCGGTTCGACAAAAAACTGATTGAATAAGTACCAATCTTTAAATAAGTACTAGTTAGATTGTTGTTGTTGTTGATGATGATGTTTGTTCCTTCTCTAGCCATGCCTGGCTCATAAGAGCCGGTTTCCCGGTTTCATTGGCGTATAGGTTCGCCACCTGAACGGGACACCCATTCGTCGCAGGTGAGCTGCTAAATGCCAGAGGAAAGAGAATAAGAGAAAGTTGTGGCGAAGGAGTCGGCAGAAGCTGGCCATTAGCTTCTGTCGGAGCCGCGTAGTACTTAGGTGTGTCGCTCATAGACACACACATCGTCCGGGCTGAGATTCGAACCCGTAATCTCTCGACCGCTATTCCGCTGCCCTAACCACTAGGCCATATGCCTCCACACTAGTTCGATTACTTCTAGTAAATCCTTGAAAAGTGTGCCTCAGCATGGCCCCAGAACAATGTCTGAAAAACAAGTAAAAGGTGAAAGATGGTTGATATGGTTGATGTTAATTACCTTGTTGAACTTAATTAGCCGTATTAACCTAATACGGCTTCCTATGATTTACCTAACAGACCCAATGAAAACACCTTAAGTTTCATAATCTCGTCTACATTTTTAAGCATTATATGTAAAGGTTTGAATTTATTTCGTATGACTCGTTAAACCATTACAGGCAGTTTTTAGATGTTGGCTGCTACTTGTTATTTTATTTCCAATTTATTTTCATTGTATAAAAGTTAAACATGATAATTAAAAGGAAAAGGAAATCTGTTATATTATCAATCATGCTGGGAAGGAGATTTGATTAACTTTAATATTCTTGTGAGAAAAGAATTAAGAATAAGATCAATGCGTTTTTAGAAGTGCAGCTATATACCAGGTCATTCACAAATACTTGGAATACATCATGCATTTTCCCAGAAAATCTTTGCTTTCGAATTTTTATAAATTCTCTATCGTCGAATTAGCGCTCAAACCTCAGAACAAAGACCAGTATGAAAATCTGTGACAAAATTTTAGTGTTTATATACAAGAAATAAACATCGATGAAGAAAATAGATTTCCTGCTTCCAGGTTGGAAAGACATTCAGTATTCCTCAGAAGATAGTCTTTTCTATAGGCACTTAAAGACCGATTGCATGTACAAACTAAAGTGCATTGGATTATACATGCACAAAGTCACATGCGCACTAGCATATGTGCACATACTCATACGCTTTTTACACACATGCATACACACGCAGACATACGTATATAATATGTACTTTTAATGCTATAAAGATACGCATTTTGGAAGGACAGCATATGACTGCATGCATCACACATACAACAGTACATACACGGAAACAGCGAGTCATATTTATGTTCGCATATACATACATACATACGTACATACATACATAGACACACACACACACACACACATACATATATATATAAAAATCTGAAGATATAAAACCATCCAGATTTCTGAGTACCTTATTTCTTCTAATATATATATATATATATATATATATAAAGTTAGCGGTTATAACAACAGTCTAAGGGATAAATGTATCCACTGAATCAACTGGTGTATTACCTATATATGACCATGAGCATTAGTATTAATGCTCATAAATGATATGTAATGCGAAGAATAAACGGAAGTTCATCAATATATTGGGAAAACAGAAAATGGAAGTAAAATTGACGAATAATAATTGATCTCCACCAATTATCATTTCTTAATTAATTAAAAAAAAACAGACTTTCATCTTACAGCCTTTTCCGTTCGCACGATTCCCAGGCTTAACAATCATCATAATAATAGCTATCATTGTAACTAATTAATTATACCAGACCAGTTTGAATAGCGGGACTTCATCAGAGCGCGCAAGTAAAGAGAAATATAAAAATATAAAAAGGAAAAATGAAAAACGAAAAAGGAGAAAGCGGGAAAACGATGATATATCAATTCATATTCCATGCTGTCCCTCAAGGAAACTTTCGACATACATATGTTCTCATATGAGTGGCACCGTCTGTACTGCAGCAAAGGAATCCTTATCATTTTTACAAACACTTTTCCTGGTAAAGAATGAATAAAATTCACGTTGAGTGACAGGCTTTTAATCTATTAAGAAAAAAAATACTGAATAATTTTCAACTCGAGACTCTACTTAAATATCTAAATGCATACATCCATCCATACAGACAGACAAAGCGATATATAGGTAGAGAGACAGATAGACAGAGAGAGACAAACAGACAGACAGACAGACAGACAGACAGACAGACAGACAGACAGACAGACAGACAGACAGACAGACAGACAGATAGACAGACAGATAGATAGATAGATAGATAGATAGATAGATAGATAGATAGATAGATAGATAGATAGATAGATAGATAGATAGATATTGCGTGTGTGTATGTATATACCTATTCCTATACATATTTTGATATAGCTAAACTGAAATTACACTCATACACATATACAACACTTACATGTGTTTATGTCCTCCTATACATGTGCATATACATATGTATTTATACACACAAACATACACGCACATTAGTGCTTGAACTTTTACGTACATAAGTGCTAATATCTTTAGATATACACATACATAAATGGAATTGCAATTACGTAAATACCAACATTTGTTTTCTACACACAGCCATACAGGGACAAATACATGCTTACACACACACATATATACACAAGTGTGTGCATACATACATTGATATCTATGTTGATATATTTTGTCGTCAGAGTACAAAATAGTGAATAAATTCGTTAATTTCCGGTGTCCGCCATACGATGTCGTTCGACCCTTGTGGTGAGTTAGGATTAGTAAGTTTTTGAACTGATGAAACTGACAACAAACATTTCCTGAAAATTGAAGAACGGTCATGTAATAGTGACAATGAACCGTGTCAGGAACGGGGAGTGGGATTATATATAAATACATGCATTTATATTTACATCTATTTGCATAAATATATATATATATTTATGCATGTATGTGTGTGCATATATATATACATGTATGTATAAATATGTATATATATATGTATATCTATATATGTATATATATGTATATATATATATGTATATATATATAAAGATAGACAGGCAGATAATAATGATAATAATAATGATAATAATAATAATAATAATAATAATAATATATAGATATGTAAATGAGCAACAAGGATATCCAGAGGTACTGCAATGCGATCCTTTCATGTAACTCCATTTAATTGAACAATGCAATCATTGCTACAATTTAAAATGTAGAGCAATCTTCAGCTGCACAAGACATAGAATTTAATCAAATTAGAACAGATGGACACATTAGTATAATTATACCAAAAATCTCCAAAAATTTAAGGAGATAGACAAAGAACATGTTTCTGCTTCAGCATAGAAGTTACCCTAGATATCCTTGTTGCTTATTTTGATTTCAATCACCTTATTTTGAAATTGTATGGATAATACCATACTAAATTTTGGTATCTCAATTTAAGTATCATATTCATCTGAAACTAAATATATATATATATATATATATATATATAATATATATATATATATATGGGCAAATATTTCAAGGTCTCTCTTCCGGCGCTCAAATGGTTTTTTACCTCACCTCTCTATTATGTATCTTTTCCTTCATTTCAGTCAATAGATTGTGACCATGGGGGAGCACCGTCTTAAACGTCTGTTAAGGCATTCCGAGTCTCATTCATCAAGATGCCTGTGAGAATCCTAATACCTGTGTAGATGTTATACAGTAATCCCTCGACATATCGCAGTTAACCTATCGGGGTTCACTTGTCGCGGTTCACTCATCGCGTTTCACTTATCGTAGTTCACTTATCGGGGTTCACCTATCGCGGTTTATTATTTAAGTTTACGTCAATTCCTCCGTGGTGTTGTTTTGCAGTTATAATACAATAAATATATGCAAATTATAAAAATGAAAAAATATATACATAGGCACAGGAGTGACAGCGCTGTAAGAAGGTTGCTTCTCAACCAAAGGCTCCAGGTTCAGTCCCTCTGCGTGTCACCTTCAGCAGGTGTCTCCTACTATAGCCACAGAAACAGGAAATAGCCCGTCATATATGTATATATATATTTGCTTGTGTGTGTGTGTGTGTATTTACAACCCATGCTGGTGTGTTTATGTCCCCGTAACTTAGCAGTTTGGCAAATATACCGATAGAATAAGTACAAGGCTTAGAAATGAATAAGTCCTGGGTTCGATTTATTCGACTAACACCCTTTAAGGTGGTGCTCCAGTATGACCGCAGTCAAATGACTGAACCAGGTAAAAGAGTAAAAGTGAACAGTACTACAGTTCTATATTTAAGACATGAGGAATAATATACATTATTTACATTATTTACATTTGACGGATATTTGTCCTCATCTTGAACGGTGCTGTTTCTACTTCGCGGATTTTCACCTATCGCGGTGGGGTTTGGAACGTAACACCCGTGATAGTCGAGGGATTACTGTAGTTTTAATAAATATTTACAAAACTAGGCGTAGGTGTGTTTGTGTGCCAAGAAGCTTGCTTCTCCTTTCCTAATTATATAGTTCCTGCCGCAGTGTCCTTAAGCAAGTGTCTTCTGCGGTAATCACGAGCCTACGAAGGCTTTGTGACTGGATTTGGTAGACGCAAACTGGAAGAAGCCCGTCGTATTCATGCATAAATATGTGTATATGTGTGTGTGTTTATTTGTGTGTGCGTGTCTGTGTGTGTGTGTGTGTATGTGTGTGTGTACGCGTGTGTGTGTCATTGTACCTGTGTTTGTCTACCACCACCGTTTGAATTTGGTAGACGGACACTTGAAGAAGCCTATCTTATTCATTCATAAATATGTGTGTTTATGTGTGTCTGTGTGTGTGTGTACGCGTGTGCGTGTGTACACGTGTGTGTGTGTGTCATTGTGCCTGTGTTTGTTCACCACCACTGTTTGGATTTGGTTGACGGAGACTGGAAGAAGCCCGTCTTATTCATACCGAAATATATGTGTGTGTTTGTGTGTGCGTGTGTCTGTGTGTACGGATGTGTGTCTGCGGATATGTATGTATGTGTGTGTATATGCGTGTGTGTGCGAGCGTTTGTGTGTGTTTATGCTTGTGTTTGTTCACAACCACCGTTTGACGACAGATGTTGTTTCGCTTACGTGCCTGTATTCTAGCAGTTCGGCAAAAGCGACCGATAGAATAAGTACCAGGTTTCAGACAAATCTACTGGAGTCAATTCATTCGACAAAGAACTCCTTAAGGCGGTGCCGCAGCATGGTTGCAACCTATTGAGTGTGGTGAGGTAGGAGAATCATTCGAGCCTCGGAAGAAAGAACTTGAGAAAATTGTTCTAATGTACTGAGTACAAATTTCGCAGAGGTCAACTCAGCCGTTCATTCCACCACGATCAATGAAAGCGTGCCAGTCAAGTTCTAACAGGGTTACTCACTTCCATAAACTTTGGTTATGGTAATGGAGTGATTACAACCGCAAGCAAAAGAGCAGCAGGAACAATTATGTTCTTTAAATATATCGACCTCAGCATTGAACTGGTATTTATTTCATCGTTCGCGAAAGAGTGGAAAGCAATTTTGATCTCGGCGGAATTTGAACTCAGAAAGAAGAGACGGATGAAATACCCTTAAGCATTTTGTCCGGCGTACTAACTCTTCTGCCAGTTGAATTTTGGTTGCAAATGTTGGCGGAAGGTAAGCAATTTTAGACGATGAGTAAGTCTATGATATCGATCCCAGTGCTCAACTGGTGCTTATTTTATCAATCTCGAAATGATCGGAGGCAAGGTCGACTTCGGTAGAAATTGAACACAAACGTAGAGACGGACGAAATACTGCTAAAAATTTTGTCCGACGTGCTAACGATTCTGCCAGCTTATTATTTTTTTCTACTCAAGGCACAAGGCCCGAAATTTTTTTGTGGGAAGGGACCAGTCGTTTAGATCGACTCCAGTACGCAACTGGTACTTAATTTATCAACCCCGAAAGGGTTAAAGGCAAAGTCGACCTCGGCGGAATTTGAACTCGGAACGTAGACACGATATACTGCTAAGCATTTTGCCCGGCGTGCTCAAGATTCAGCCAGCTTAATATTTATTTCTTTATTGCCCCTCAGGGGCTAAACATAGAGGGGACAAACAAGGACAGACAAAGGGTTTAAATCGATTACATCGACCCCATTACATAACTGATACTTATTTAATCGACCCCGAAAGGATAAAAGACAAAGTGGACTTCGGCGGAATTTGAACTCAGAACGTAGACAGACGAACTACTTCTAAGCATTTCGCCCGGCGTGCTCACCATTCAGCCAGCTTAATATTGTCGTAATAAAACTGCAAATATTCTTGTGAACACGTATTCTGGCTATTTTGCAGTAACATGCCTGAAATGACGGAGAAGAATATTTTAAAAATAAGATACAATTTAAAACAACATTTAAATATTATTATTGTTTAAATAATTCACTCACATATTCGTATATATTATGTTACTGCGATGAAGCTTCCTCTTACTTTTTCCTCGCAGAAATCTATTTTTATCTATATATGCAGTATTGTAGCAGCATTTCCAGTGCTAATTTCGATTAATTTAAGAAATGAAACTGCAGAAAATGGTTTTCCTGAATTCGTTCAGTTTCATTATTTAATTGAGTTCACTCTACTTGTCGTACTGAGTAATTTATAAACATTGTGCTGTTGCACTTCAGTACAATTAGAATGATTGTTATGTGGTTACGAGAGGGCCGCTCCCGATGCCCGCTTTTGACATAGTTGTTGTTGTTACTGCTACTGCTGCTGTTGTTGTCGTCGTTGTTGTTGTTGTTGTTGTTTTTGTTGTTATTGAATGTTTATGCATTAGTTAAAAACAATTTTATTAGAAAACTAATGTAATCTTCCAAAAATGTTTAACTCGATTCCCTATATTATGTACGAAATATAAAAGTAAAATGTACATC
>NC_043002.1:62916580-62924080 GCF_006345805.1 Octopus sinensis | reverse complement strand
CTCAGAGCGTAAAGACAGACAAAATACTGCTAAGCAATTTACCCGGCGTGCTAACATTTCTTATTTCTTTACTAAAAAAATTATTTTCTACACTAAGAAAGCCATGACATACCTGGCAAATGACCTTATAAAAATGAAAACAGGCAATACTCTAAATAATAAGTAAAGACAAGATGAGCCTCAACTTACTCCCTACCTACATTCTTTTCTGAAAAAAAAAAGTTGACACACCCAATTACAAAGCGCTTAAATACTAGACTTTGAAACTTTGGCCTTTATATTGTCAAACAAAAAGATTAAATTCAATAATACCAAAAGCAAAAAAGAGTGGTCACACCTTGTGTCTACCTAATAAAAGAGAAACGCCTGAAGGCTTGTTTACAAAGTTCTACATGCATGAATAAGTTCTAAACAATTGCATCGCCCCAAATTTGATCAATAAAAGTTTACCAAAACATCTCTCCCTAAAAACCTAATTATCACCAGTCAAACACTGACACCCAAAGATTATTGTAATTCGAGCGAGACTATTTGTGTATGGGGAGGGGTGCGCGCTTATATGAGTGTGTATGTATATGTGTGTATTGCGTGTATATATATATAAGCATGTTTATAGACAGAAGGCGCATGATTTAGTGGTTAAGGTATTGCACTCACGGTTGCGAGATCGTGGGTTCAATTCCCAGACCGGGCGTTGCATTGTGTTCTTGAGGAAAGCAGTTCATTTCACGTTGATCTGCGATCATTTCATCATCTGACATTTGGCATCCAATTGCACCTGTACAGGTAATGTTGATCTGACGGAGGGAGTGAGCTTATGTCTACATAAACATCTTATCACTATAAACAAATCATCTGTGTGGTTGTTCCGTGAGAAGCTGTCGAACCCTTATACGACGTTTAAAAACTGGAGAGTCCATCATAGACAGATAAATAGATAGATAGATGGATAGATAGAGAGAGACAGACAGACAGAGGGAAGACAGATAGATAGACAAACACACGTATATATTTAAATATGCGTACACACTCACACCCATACACATATGCATATGCATAAATCTTTAACGATATACATACGCAAACCAATCATGAAACAATATTTCTGAATAATTAACTACTTTTGATCTATTACAATTTTTGTGTCATCAATATTTTTGACGGTGTATGGCTGATTACACTGCGATACATCAGGCTGAGTAAAATGTAAGCAACGTTTAGAAACAGGAAATTCATCACAATATATTTCAACAATGCAGAAATTTTATTCATCATAGTAAGTACCATTACAATCAACACATTTTTGCCGACGAGTTACAGATTCGTTTATTCAGATAACATGAAAATCAGAAATTCTGAAGCTGATGAACTCTTTGAATGTACTTTCAGCATCGGTTTGATTTTTGAACTCCTTCTCTCGCAGGAAAACATCAACGTGCTTGAAAAAGTGGCAGTCGGTAGGAGAAAGGTCTGGAGAATAGGCTGGGTGGGGAAGAACTTCATAATCAATGTTCCTCAATTTCTGGAGCGTTATTAGTAAAACGTGTGGTCGAGCATTTTCATGAAGAATGATTGGCTCTCTTCCGTTGACCAGTCTGTGATCGAGGAGTACAGTTTTTCGTTCATTTTGGCAATTTCATGGCAATATGTTTCTACAGAAATGGTTTTTCCGGGTTTTAAGAAGTTATAGTGGGTGAGTCCAGCAATAGATCACCAAACAGTCAGCATAAGCTTCTTTTTGAAGAACTCGGATTTAAGGAAGGTTTTTCGGTGCTTCATTTTCCTCCAACCACTGCGAAAAACATTTTCATTATCATACAGAGTCCACTTTTCAACGCTAGCTACACTACGGTCGAGAAATTGATCTGTCTGGTTACGAAGAAGAAGAAACGAGCAAATTCCATATCTGCGCATGTTTTGATTTTCATTTAAATCGTGTGGTACCCATTTGTCGAGCCATTTTTGATTTTCCGATCTCAAACTGTCAAACTTGAAGTTCTTTTGTCAATTCTCGGGTGGTTTTATGTGGATCTTTCTCAATGACGGTCTTTAATTGACCGTCATCGATGACAGATTGGCGTCCACTACGCTCACGATCTTCAAGGCTCAGGTTTCCACTGCGAAATCGTTTAAACCATCTTCGAGCAGATCACTCGCTCATCATTCCCTCACCAAACGTTTCGTTGATATCGCGAGCAGTTTCAGCTGCTTTACGTCCTTTTTTTTTAAAGTTGAATAACAAAATTACTAGAATATCGCACTTTGACAGTTCTATTTCAGATGATTGTAACAACAATGAAAAAAATATCAATGTTGATTTATTGATGCATTTAGGTAAGTCTGTATCTACATTATCAGACAATTGCAAAACAAAAAAAGAAAGAAAATGTTTTTAAAAAATTCAAAACTCTGCATAAATCTGGTACAAATTCTTCTGATTTCAAGATATTGCTTACTTTTTGCACAACCTGATATATATAGCTAAATTTACCGATGTTTTGGAAAATGAACAAAATACATTGAATAAAGTTGTTCTTGATATGCAACACGTGACTGAAGATTAACCTGATGATGGCTAAAATGCATTTGATGAAAGTTTTGTTTAGGTTGGGATAACCTGAGGTTAAACAATAATAACAATTGCCTGTGGATCATACTCTGATTAGCGCCAATTCTTGTTTACTATTAGAAGGTGCAAGACATGGTTAGCTTCACGTTGATAAGGTTGTGTGTTCAATTCGTAGACGAGGAGATGCATTGCATCTTTTTGAATAAGATATTTGATTAAACATTGCACAAATGTCCCAAGGTGGTGCTCCAGCATGACCACGACTGCATAACTGAAACGAGTAAAAGAGGATAAAAGAGTATCCTCCTCGGCTGAAACGTATACTAACTAAGCGTTTGTACAGTTTTGTATTCCTCCAGGTGTCACATCCTGGATATTCCACTGTGACAGAGAGAGAGAGAGAGAGAGAGAGAGAGAGAGAGAGAGAGAGAGAGAGAAAGAGTGAGAGACAGATTATAGTGAGTGTTCGTGAGTATATGTTCACGAATTATATACAGCAAATTACCGAAAGCGTAGTATATACACTCTAATGTCAAAATCGCTTTAAAGTGATTGCCATGTTAGGCTGTCTTTTCTTTCAATTCTTTATCTCTCTTTTGCAATCCATCAGTGACGACAGGTTGCTAATTTATATACGTATATATATATAAGTATATAGACGTAAGTTAACAAATATCCACCAGAGCACCCACGCAGTGTCTGCCATGACAATTGTTTTCATCTATTTGCTATGAAGTCTTATCTTCATAATTCAACTAAACTATTCTTCTGACAATGCACTCGAATAAAAAGGAAAATATACTCCATTGTCGTCTTCCATACTCGCCGGTAAAATAGGGATCTGTTCAGTTGGACCAATTCATTGGTGGATTAACGCAGATCCTCATGAATGAGAATTATCAATCGACACTCATTGACCTGAACAAGATTGCAACGCAGAGGGTCTGTGAGGCTGAGTTTACCCTCCTTCAAGCGGGAAATCCATTTATATACAGTTCATTTAGGAAGAGGGTTTTCGTTGTACACAGCACAAATGTCCTGAGCAGGATTCACAACGTTACAGGCTTCATTGAAAGCGAAGAGTAACAAGTGTTGAAAACGCTCATTATTTTCTGCTTGAAACACTATCGTCATATGTTTGAAAAGCGATACAATTTATTCAAGTTCAAAAACGATAAACAAAATTTGAATACAAATTATAAAGTTATCCCCCCCAAAAAAAACTTGTAAAACAACGATAAAAATATATAGCATTGCAAAGAGACGAACAAATTTACCTGTCGAACAACTAATACTTCACATCGACAAATATTTTTGTAACAGTGCATACTGGATTCTACGTTCTATCTTTTATGGCCCATGCATTAAGCGCCACTTAATCTGTCTAACTATCTTTCAACTAAATATTTTGATTGAGTCTGCTGTTCGGTACCTGGTTCTGATGCTAACGAATAATAATATTTCTGTCTCTTCCATGAACGAAGACACGTGATGCAATGCACAGGACGCTTATATATCTAAGTGAAGATTATCGACCAGCTTAAAAATCTTTCATCGGAACACTTTGCTTTCAACTTTTCTTCCTTCAATTTTTCTGTACATTCCTTTCAGGCAGTTCTTCAAAGAATGTGCTGCAACATATTTTCTTGCCATAGTTATTGTTCTTTTATATCAGATACAATTTTATGGAGCACTTATTTATCAATTTCTTATGGAGCACTTTCAGCCTTTAATATGTCTGTAGTAATTCCTTCAATCTCGTACTTGCTATATCGATCTCGATTTGGTGAACCACTAGTGTCGAAAGTAAAATGGCATGGCACACGGATACGTACACGAGCACAAACACACACACACATATATTTATGTAGAGAGAGACAGCCAGAGAGACAGAGACCAGGAAGGATATATATATATATATACCGGAGTAAACACATAAATGTGAAACAAGGTGGATAAAAGAGTACTCAAATACCAGAGGTAGAGTAATATGCTTTATTTAAAAGCAGCAGAAATTCAACAACAGTTTTGTTAAAAACTGTCTGACGAACGGGATCGTGAAACTCCGAGTAACAGCTTTTGTTGAATTTCTGCTGCTTTTAAATAAAGTATATATATTATATATATATATATATATATATATACAGACACGCAGGAAGTAAATAGACACTTTGAATTTTAATTTTCGAAATCATTTATTTGATATTAAGTGGTTGAATGAGGGGTTTTCTTCTAGCTCCTCGTCCATAATACCAAAGCTTATGCAGATATGTAACACACGTTCTTGGACTATCTTCTAGATGTCTTGCAATGTCAGAAGCCTTCAAATGGGGTTCGTTTTCCACAATTCTCTTCAAATAGCGAAGCTTCCTTTCCGAGGGCCCAGGTCGGCCGGGACGGGAATCTGTTGATTCTTTTCATTGGCTTTTGAATTGCACTATAATTTTATTAACAGTAGCAAGAGGAATTTGAAGATTTTCGGTAAAATTTTGCTAGCTAAGACCAGCCTGAGATTGCCCAACAATACGATCTCTTTGAAAATCTGACAGTTCTGCTGAATTTTTTGTGCATGGCATGGTTACTCTTCGCATATGTTTAATATACTGTCACCTGGAATGAAAAAGAATAATTACATTGTAAATTATACACCGCTGAAAACATATTAAGACGCTTAGATCAGAAATTTTGAAAATTAAAGGTGTCTATTTACTTTCTGCAAATTTGTGAATATTTATTTATTTACACACACACACATACACAAACAAACACACATATATATAAACACCAAATATAGAGCAAAATATTTTTCAGGTTTAATCTTGTTTTTGCGGTAGATCCTGCTTTTCTTGTTGAGCGCTGGTTATTATCATTTTCGTTGTTTCCAGTTATAGAGAATACACTTTTCCTCCCTTGTAATGATTTTCCCATGGAAAAGTTCGGTAGCGAGACTTGTCTTCAATAAGAGCACTCCGTCGGTTACGATGACGAGGGTCCCAGCTGATACGATCAACGGAACATCTTGCTCGTGAAATTAACTTGCAAGTGACTGAGCGATCCATAGACACGTGTACCCCTCACGTAGTTCTCAGGGAGATTCAGCGTGACACCGAGTGTGACAAGGCCGGCCCTTTGAAATCCATCTACATTTTTGCCAGCTGAGTGCACTGGAGTAACGTGAAATAAAGTGTCTTGCTCAAGGACACAACGCGTCACCGGGAATTGAACTCACGACCTTACAATCGTGAGCCGAATGCCCTAACAACTGAGCCACGCGCCTTCACTTTATTCAATAAGAAACAGAAGAGAACTATCTGATGAAGCTAAGAGGCACCCAGAACATGAGGGACATACTGACAAAGTTTAGACACTTTTCCTACTTATTGATGATGTTTTGCGAGGTAAGTGTAATTTCAAATTAATTCTTTTACTACTTATACAGTTTAGTTTGTATTTTCTTTGACTACAGTTTTCAGAGGTTCAAAATTGTCATAAACTTGGTAATTCAGATGTAAGGGTGTCTGTGAGAGAAGAATTTCCGGAACGAAATTAGTCAAACAATCGCTGATATGCCTAGACACTTAAAACTTTATATTAATGGTTCCGGGTTCATTCCCAATGCATGGCACTTTGGGTAAGTGTCTTCTACTATAGCCTCAGGCCGACCAAAGACTTGTGAGTGGATTTGGTAGACGGAAACTGAAAAAAGCCCGTCGTATATAAGTATATATATATATATGTGTGTGTGTGTGTGTGTCTGTGTTTGAACTCGCAACATCGCTTGATAACCGATGCTGGTGTGTTTACATCCCCGTACCTTAGCGGTTCGGCAAAAGAGACCGATAGAATAAGTACTAGGCTTACAAAGGTTCGATTTGCTCGACTAAAGGCGGTGCTCCAGCATGGCCGTATTCAAATGACTGAAACAAGTAAAGGAGATAGTAAAAGAGTAAAATTTTTATACCACTTCCATTGCAGAAAAGCTCTTTTTGAAATCATAAAATATGCAATATCTGATGTGAGTCTGATTTAAACTCGTTTATTAAGGTTAACATCGATACAAATTTAACAACTACGGTACAAAGAAATCTGCAAAGAATGTAAAAGTCATTAGAATATTAAAAAATAAATGCATATTTCACGTATTTATTATTTAAAATTATGTATCTAAATTAAATGTCTTCTCAAGTTTTGCCAAACGGTTTTCCTTGGAATTCTCTTTTAAATTACACCTACCTGCTCAAGGAGACGCTACTGCGAGCCGCTTCAGAAAGACTGTCTCAACATCACATGGTCAACTGCAGTTCAAACCAGTATATTATATATAAATATAAGTATATTACACGTACTTATGTGTCTACACGTTTGTAAATATATCTGCACCAATATATGTATATTTATATATATATATATCTACATACATACAAATTTATACAATTTTTGGCATATATATATCTAGGTATACATGTACAGTATTTACGTATGTATCGATGCATGTATGTATATATATATATTCCATACATGAACTATAGAATGAAGGAGAGAAGGAGAGTTTGAAAGGACATTTAAGATTGAAAGAAATATAAAAACATAGGAAATGAAAGACGGAAGGAAAGAATAAAGGAAAGAGCATGACTAAATCTGTACACCAATCAACGTCAAACTATACAACATACCCACATACACGTACATACATATATATCATATATGAATATTATATGTTTATATATATGTATTATATGTATATATATATGTTTATAATATATATATATATATATATATATATATATATATATATATATATATATATATATGAATGCACATATATACATACCTGTGTATGCATGTATGTACTTGTATTTATGCGTGTATAAGTGTATGTCTGCGCATGTGCGTGCGTCTGTATGCGTGTGTCATAGCTGGTAGGTAGAAAA
>NC_043002.1:62899080-62911580 GCF_006345805.1 Octopus sinensis | reverse complement strand
TGTTTATATACACACAGACATATAGCAAGATTTCAATCTATCTATCTATCTATCTATCTATCTATCTATCTATCTATCTATCTATCTATCTATCTATCTATCTATCTATCTATCTATCTACATATCTACCTATCTATCTCTATCTGTCTATCATATATACATTTACGCATATATGTACTTCCGTTTTTGCTCTCATTCGGACATACTCGTAGATATCATCTGAGTGACTTCTGTGTAGCGCCCTATGTAACAGAAAACACACACACACATACGCACACAGACACACTCACACATACACGCACTCACACACGCGCGCGCGCACGTACAACATACAAGAGCTAAACTGAAGGAAGATCCCAATCGACACATTCTTTCTGATAAAACAGGGAATTCAGTGCCTTATGAAACTTATGATAAATTGATATCCAAAGAGTTGCACGCTAAATACAAAATCGCCAAGAAATCGGCTCTTACCGACATTAATAATAGACACTACGACTTAATTTCTGAATTAGGAATCCTCGACCGCACGCAACCTTATGATCCTAAAACCTCGCACTGCACCCTAAAGGACCATAAAAAAGATTTTCTTGCCAAACCATCAGTACCACTAATTTGCCCAACTAAATCTGACTTGGGTAAAATCAGCAAATCCATATTGGATAGAATCATTCCGGTGATAAGAGAAAGGACGATGTTGCCCTTATGGGAATCTACCAATGATGTTTTATATTGGTTTCACACAATTAAATGTGATGACTCATCTTCACTTGTACAACTTGATATTTCGAATTACTACTCCTCGGTTGAAATATCGAATCTAGATATTGATATTATTCAAGCTGAAAGAATGACTCTGATAAATTATGGAAAGCGCAACTGGTCTAAATCGGATTCTTTTAATTTATTCGACATCACTATGGGATCTTCGGACTCGGTTCAAGTAACGGATATTGTTGGTCTATTTCTGTTAGACAAGATTAAGCGGTTTTACCCATCTCTATCCGGAGGGATTTATAGGGATGAGGCATTGTTCATCGTGTCTAATCATTCATTCAAATCCACAGATTGAAAGAATGAAGAAGGACCTTAAAGAATTTCTCAAGGACTTTTATAATTTGAGCATCGTTTTGAGAATAATCCTAAAATGGCAAATTTCTTGGATGTCACTCTCGATCTGAATACTAGCTTACACTACCCTTTCCGAAAATCAAACCAAACTTTCCAATATATCAATGTTTCCTCAAATCATCCCAAATCAACCATCAATAGCATTGTAACTGCAATTTCTATCAGAATCTCAAATTTATCGGCGAATGAAAACATCTTTAATCAACATACCCCAATATACAACAATGCCTTAAAATTGAGTGGGTTCACAAATAACATTGAATACATACACAATACAAAATTAAAAATTAAATTGGCCAGCATGGTCAGCGACGATATGAAAAAGGATTTCTGATAGCAGAGGCTCCCCTTCATGATCCCCAAGGAGCTCGCAACAAGCTGATAATGACCAATATTTATGCTGATAAAATGAGATTTGAAAATAAGAGAAATAAATATGACGTGGTTTGTTTTGTAAATGGTAACCACGTTAATAAGGTTAATAATGAGAATTGTAATGATGAAAATACCATGGATGATAACAACAACGGGCGAGAAGGGGTTGCAAATAATAGGAATCATAAACGTGAATTGAGGTTTAAAGTTGGGCTTAGGTCTAATGAAGGTGAAAATAGTAATAAGATTAATCTTAATAACCTTTATCTTGTAATTTTTCAATATAGTATATGCCTCCCTTATGCATAAACCGCATCTAGTGGACCCAATTCCATAAGAGGGGGCATGTTTAAGGATAGCCCATGATATTTTAAATTCAACATTAATAACCTTAATCTTGAAGGTGAAGATAGTAATAAAAATAAAAAATTATACATATTACTAATAGATACAGGAATGGCCTTGCATTTAGTACATCAACTCAAGTAGCATATTGTAATCCCATTATTAATACTAAGTCTAGGATTCGTCAAGTTACCTGGTTTGCCCCTCCCTTTTCATTAAGGGTGAAAGGTTTACCAAAGCTATTTTTTAAGTTATTGAAGGAAAATTTCCCAAAACACCATAAATACTATTCAATATGTAACAAGTCAACAATCAAGTTTGCCTGCTCAGTCACTCCCAATGTCGGATCTATTATTGCTTCGTTGAACAGAAGTAAAATAAGGCGTTATAATGATAGAAATGATGACAGAAGCTTTAATGGAAAATTCATTGACGACATAGAAGATAGTAGTAATATTAATAGTACGTCTTCTGAAATTGATTAAGAAGGGCGTCTTGGAATGATAAATAATGCAAATAGTAGAAATAATCATAATAATGATGTCGGTGATGATATTAGTGATTATAATGATTATCAGGTTGGTAATAATAGTGTTAATTGTAGTGATAATGGTAATAAAAATATTAATAAAAATAAAAATAAAAATAGAAATAAGAATGATAGTAATAGTAAGTATAAAAATAGAATAAATATACCGGAAAATAGTACGAACGATGGTGTAAATGATATGGTGAATCGTAGTGCTGGGAGGGGACATGGTTTCGGAGTGATCAGTAATATGAGACCCCGTAGCAGGTTGAAGAAATGTAATTGTAGGGACCCATCAGTATGTCTGATTAGTGGAAATTGTCGTCAGGAAAATGTAGTTTATAAATGTAGTGTTGAGGCTCAAGGAGGCCAGAGAAAAATATATATTGGAAGCACAGTAGACTTTAAGCAGAGGTACCGATCCCACCTGAGCTCTTTCAACAATCCTAAATATAGGACCTCTACAACTTTGGTATTACATGTTAATGACCTTAAGGAAAGGAATGTTGAATTTAAAATACCATGGGCTATCCTTGAACATGCCTCCTCTTATAGAATTGGGTCCACTAGATGCGGTTTATGCATAAGGGAGGCATATACTATATTGAAAAATTACAACAACGCAGTGTTAAATAAGTTCACTGATGCTATACCAGCGTGTACGCATAGGATCCACTCGACGTTCCATAAGAAATTTAGAAATAGAAATAGCAATAAAAGTTAGAGCTAAGCAATAAGAATTGAATTAAATTTAGTAAGTATAGTAAGTAGTAAATGAAATAAAACTAAAGTCATGTAATTATTAAAAAAAAAATATTAAAGGAAAAACATAGCTATTAGTATAAAATGTGTCAAGGAATTGAACCCGAATATGTGGCTTTGCATGTATGTGGGAATTCAAAAGATTGATATAAAATAAAATAAAATAAGTGCAAAAGTGAAATGGTCCAGATGGCGCTGTGTGCATACCATTTACAATGGCTGCTGGGTCGAATTATATGCGTATAAAGTAGCATTCAGGATCGGAGAAAAGTTTCTGGGAGTACCTAATGTCTAGGTTCTGAATGTGGCCGGTATGTGATTGTGTATTCCTTTACGTGTACTATGTGTTGTATGTATAGGACATCCTGATGAGGGGAGTGCCAAATTTAAGTATATGATATGTTTAATAATATTATTTGGCGCGTCTCCGAAATGGCCCGTAGATGGACTTCTGTGTATCTTTGTAAACTTATATTTTTGTAAACTTGTATAATTATCTTCTATGTACATTTCGCTAGAATCCTAATTCGTCTTTTAATATGCCTTGTATGCTTTATTTTTATTTATTATTATTATATTTATTTCTCTTATTGTAACAAATTTATACTAAATGTTTTAAGCGTAAATTCAAGGTGTTATATGCAAAATTTATATTTTTATATGATATATTTATATATTACTAAATTTTAAAATATTTAAATGTCGGGCTTTATAGATATGAATGAGTATATGAAGATTTGTATGTGTTTGGTCATTCTATGGATTTTCTGATGTTCCTGTGGTTGTTGCTCGCATTGCCACCCCTCAGATAAAAAAGTGTATACAGCTCATTAGAGCACTTCTATTTCCAGTCCGTTGTATATCTTGAGCGTTGTTGTCACTCAAGATATAAATTTATATTTTGTATATATATATATATATATATACACACACACACACACACACACACATATATATATATATATATATAATATATATATATACATCAGGCACAAACCTATCGTGTGTATGTGTGTGCGGGTGTGCTGTGTATGTTGTATACGTATACATTAATATGTAAATAAAAGCTTGGTAACGTGTATCATGCTTTGTACTGGCTACTTATGGTGACTATGTTATGGCGAGAAAACCTTGATATCTTCTCGACCCAGCGGAAAATCTATGTTTGTGATAGCATTCAACATATTCTCCTTGACATAGGTTCACTCACCCAGACACCTAACCCTAATCATAGCGCGACCAAATTTAAACTCAATGTAGTTTCAGACCTCTGATTGGATTCCCTCTCGTATCTTTAACTAGTGCAGATATCAACCTGTATCTTCTCTCAGGAGGATATTGCTGGACACAATTAATTTACTTGAATGGTTAATGTCTCTGTATACTATTCCAATTTTTAACAAGACCAATTAATCACTTGTAGGGAATCAATGTTTGAGCACACTAATTGTCGTATCATCAATTTATTCCAAAGACGGCTGAGACCAAAGTGAATGATTTTCACAGTTAGAAACATTAACCTTAAGAGCAGTTTAAGTATGCTTGAGACATATCTGAATCTATAAAGGACTATCGATGCAGTTTGCTGCTTAGGAAAAATAAATTCTCGCAAACGATAAAAAGTTGTAAGAGCATGAAAGTCAGCTAAGAGCTACACTTATAGACTACCAGTTACATTTCGAGCTCTTTAGTTCTCTTCAGAACCAGATACCAAAACAGGCAACTCTCACTTTAGAGGAAAGCTTGGCTTCCTGTTTCAAAATTCAGTAAATATTTTTTACTGCTTACCCAACTCTGTGGGTAGCTGCGTAAAGCAATAGCAGAAAATAAACAACCTGAGGCAAGTTCAAATACTTTTGCGACATATTTGGAAGTGTAAAAGCTTTTCACTGCAGTTTGGTAAAACTCACTAATACAGATTTTTTCCCAGTGCTGTAGGACAGGGATTCAACATTGATGTTATATATCTTTATTTCAATAAAGATTTCAACAAAATAGAATCAGATGCTGAAGAAATTATCCAATGTCTGTATATTTTGCATGCTGGTGCCGGAAATTAAATGTTTCCTGGTTAACGGGGCCCAACATTTTATGTTGTCGGATTGACCTCGAGACGAATAAATTCGCTAATCACTAGCAGTATGCACAAAAGTGTAGTGTTCTTTCTGCCTCGCTTATTATTTACATAATGCAAACGTCTCAACCAGGTAGAATCGTTATTACACCGAATAAAATGCTTAGTATCATTTTGTTTGTTTTTACAGTCGGAGTTCAAATTCTGCAGACCTCGACTTTGCTTTTCATCCTTTTAAGTTCAATTAAATAGGAACCTGCTCAACACTAGAATCGAGGCAATCTACGTACACCACGCTGCAAATTTTAGGCCTTCTGCCTGTTTTAGAAATTATTATAGACTTCTTTACATAATGTCATTGCAAATGTCATCACAGTAACATTTAAAACTTTACAGTTGACACTAAGCTGCAGAAACGCATCAGTGGACTAAGTGACCGGATAATGTACATATTATTCAATTTGTTATAGGCTGATCACAGCTGGAAGCAGTAATCTATTTTATGCACTATGGTTTAACGTGAAAGAAGTAATACGTCGCTGAAAAAGGAGAAATTTCTGTTCACCGGAGAGAGACAGATATAGATATGCATACACACACACACACACACCACACACACACACACACACACACACACACATATATATATATATAATATATATATATATATATAATATATATATATATATTATATATATATATATATACTCGCAGTGGAAAATACATACATACATTCATACATACATACATTTGTGTGTGTGTGTGTGTACTTTATTCATAGGGCTGCCAAGATATCGTAAAAACTCTTACTCAGAAAAAATATAACGTGTCTTAAATGGCACAACAATGCAGAGTGGACTATAACTGTTATAATTTAATTATCCATAGCCTGATATGATATTATTTCGGAATATAAAAAATTTCTTCTTCAGATATCGCTAGGTATTACTCGAGTCACTGCTATAATCGGTTTTACAACGGTTACTGAAATTTACTCAGTTATTCAGAGTTTCGCGTTCCCATTCGTCGAACAGTTTTGGTGGACAAAACTGTCCGTCGAACAGGAACATGAAACTCTAACCAAGAGTTTTTGCGATGTCTTTGTAGCTTTATTAATAGAGCATAATACTCTACCTCCGGTATTCGAGTACTATATTTTCTACCCTGTTTCACATTTATGTGCTTACTCAGGTATATATACATATGGAGAGAGAGAGAGAGAGAGCAAAGATTCGTAGTCAACATAATTTCGCGGTCCTGAATAGGACGAATATTACTGTTATTTAGGCCCAGGAAAAATCGTCTCCAGTTGGCTATCGGCGTACTATCTGCATCCTTATATTTTCGAACAAGGGAGTTTAGTGTCTCCACTCACATCTAAAGCAATACTTGTGCGCCAGTTGCTTTTGGGTTATTCCTCTTCATCAGTACAGAATAAGTGCTAGACTAGAGATGGTGACACTAAAGTCTTGTATGAAATATATACCGTAAATCCTCGAGTATAATTCGCACTGTTTTCGCAAAATTTAAAGGTCAAAATCCCTACTGAGTACTATATACGAGGTTAAAAATGAAAATTATTTTCTAAGCAACGTCCGAGTCTCTATTTGCTGTCCGGCAATGTTTATTCCGACGCATTTTCTGATGTCGGGTGCGAAAATACATTAAGCTAAGCCTAAAAGCAATGAAGTCACAAAAGAATCATCCATAACTTGCAGTAAGCAACATTTATTAAACGTTATTACTGTTTTTTCTTTATTTTCTGCAAACAAAATGCCCTGAAAAACTACACGTTTGCATTACGTTATATATATATACAATAATAATAAAGGACGTTACCGTATACATTTTTACAAACAAAGGACGTTATATAGACCTCCTTAACTTAAGTTAGAGAAGGGGTGCGTATTATACACAAGGTTTAGGTTTTTCAGAGGTACAGCCCCCCCCTAAAGAAAATCTAAGCTAAGAACACTAGATTCATTGGAAGAAAGCAACGAATGTATACGAAAACATGGATGGGCTTCTTTCAGTTTCCGTCTACTAAATTCACTCACAAAGATTTAGTCGGCCCGAGGCTATAGTAGAAGACACTGCAGTGGGTCTAAACCCAGAACCATGTGGTTGGAAAGCAAGCTTTTTACCACACAGCCACTCCTGCGCCTATGTATATGTGTGTGTGTGTGTGTGTGTGTGTGTGTTTGCTTGTTTATATGCACTATGGGGGTGCTAGGTGTTCATAAACAATTCTCTCTCGCTCCATCTTTGTCTTTCATACGTTTCCATCACTTAAATCTAAAAATTCTAACGTTCTAACACCGAAATCCATTCCGGTGAATCAATAATTATCCGTTCCATAATCCCTACACATATACAGTACACTCGCACGCTCGCGCATACACACACACACACATACATATGTATATGTGAGTGGGTATGTGTGTGTTGGTATGCATGTATATATAATGAACGCAGCGTAGTTAGCATCTCGTGTTTTTTTTTCTTAGGAACCAGTCTTGAATTTTTCTTATCAATATTAAGTTGTTAAAGCCATTACGCCTATGGCTTAATCTATTAAATATTCATGAATATCTTGCATTTTATTAAAGATTTGAAATGTAAAACAAAAAAAAAAACAAGAAAGGCAGTAAAAAATAGATTTTGTTTTCACCATACTTTCCCATTTTGGGTCGTGACCAACACATAAACTTGTTAAACGCTGCTCCATTCCAAAAATATTGTCGAAAGAAACACACACACGAACTATACGCGCGTGCCCAAACGCTTTTCTTCATATCTATAGTAGCCTGCTCAATACACAAGTGCATAATGAAGAAAAAGAAATAAAATAGACCCTAATTAAACATGATATGAGTTGTGAAACCAGTACCCATGAGTGAGTTCATTGCCGTGTGGTTAAAAATTCGAAGGCACCACTCAGAATATTAGTCATCATTAGCAACGCCAGGCATTGCCTTTCAGCCCATCAGTTCTACTACAGGATGGTCTAAAATACGGTACGTGTGCTATAAATCGGTTTTAGCCGAAGTGTTGATGCAAGAACGGAAACAATAGATCACCGGGTATCATGGACTGAACCATTAACGCAAACTGAAAAACACATGATTCTCCTCCACACATACACACACAAACACACACACATGCATATATATATATATATATTATATATATATATATATATATATATATATATATATATATATACATACATACATACATACATAAACAAACACACACACACGTGTTTGTGTGTGAGCATGTGTGAAGAGTGTTCGGGAGTGAAGATACATATCTAAACGATGAGCTTCCCAGCGATTCCTTCTTCCAAAATTAACTCAAAAGATGTTGTTTGTTATGATGCTGCAGTTTTGAAGAAAATTAACTTATGGCTGCATCGAAGCAGTAGCAACATATAAAAATTCTTCACGGCTTTCGTGGCATTGTGCTGTAGAAAATGTCTAGAAATTCTCTAGCTTTGGTACTATTATTGCAGAAGCACTCGATTGTTTAAACGAAAGAGTAAATGTACATACATACATTGTAATTATTGTGGCACTGGGATATGTAACACTCTGCCAAAATAATAATTTTGAGAAATTAGGCTTCTCAAAACTAGAAAGGAGAAAGCTGATTCGAAGCCATCACTGAGACTGTAAAATTCTGTAAAACTTTCCACAAGTTTATCATTTAAATATATATAAGCATGTCTAGGTGTACAAGTATATGCATGAGAAGTCATACATAAAACAAAACATACAAATATGCACGTATACATACACACACACATACATACATACATACATACATACATACTGTTGGTGAGGTTGAAATTCCAATCAAAGTACCCTGGATCTAGGTTAGAAACCAACTTATTCTCTATTGGCAAAGAATTATGAAATGAAACTGAATAATGACATACACAGTAGCTGCTTCGTCGTAAACGAGCAAAGCCATTGCCAGAGAGAATAATTGAAATGAGTCATTGATGACGCAATGTGAGGCTCTCGTATGACTCTTGAGCCTGGCGAAATATCTGCACATTCTACTGCATAATTTTCTCGTAACCACTGTGCACATTCTTCCTCCATCCAACTCAGTTTTGCGCCATCCTCTCCCAATCAACAAGTGAAACTCCTGTCTGAATCAGAGCAATTCTGGGGTAGTCCTTGAACCTCATTTGGGGTTTATGTGCTGGTCTCCTACCATCTTCCAGTTCACTGCTCTTTGTTCTACTTTGGCGCATATTGCTAGTGGAGCAGTCATGCTTACACTGTAAAGCCAGAAAGAAAAACGACGCCATCAGGCTCAAACTCCGATCACGTGACCACAATGGTACCAACTATAAGCACGAATACGCAGAAGGCAGTGTGATAAGAATAAAGATATGTTATTGCGAAAGTGAGGATAATGTTTGACTTACCCTCGCATGTATATATAATATATATATATATATATATATATATATATAGGGAGAGAATTCACAAAAAAACAAAAAACGAAGGCAGGTGGTGTAGACAACAAACAGATGTATTAGTTTCACACTCGGGAAGTGAAAAAGTCTTTAACGTTTCGAGCCTACGCTGTTCCAAGGAAAGGAACACAGAAAGAAACAAGGAGAGAAAATAAAGAATGTGTAGTGGCTATTTTCTACGGCCGATACATATTTATATTTTTTGTAGATTCTAATTACTTTTCTGGGAAAATAAGCATTTTCCTGTCTAAAAATCAATAAATTAATAAATAAAGATGCAGTACTGCACTCTATAACACATTAATAAAAATATATTAAAAGAAAATATGTAGTGTACCGTAGATGAATAAACAAAGAATCACAGATACTGTATGGAAAAGGAAACTTGGGAGGCGAGTGTGTGGTATTGTTTTGCATTTATAATAAAATATATACAAATTATGAAAATGATAAAAAAATATAAACAGTACAGTAGTGTTTCTACTTCGCAGATATTCACTTATCGCGAGAAGTTTTGGAACGTAACACCCGCGATATTCGGAGGATTATAGTTCTAGTGGACTTCTTTTAGGCATAGAGTAGTTTCGAACCTGAAGCGATAAATTTCTTAAAACATTTCAACAGCACTCTACTCACAGAGAAACAGTGGTGACAGCAGTTATATTTACTATACGTCTTTGCTACTTGACCGTGGCTAACCTTTTGTAGACAAATTGACAGAACAATAAACGTTCCAAAATACTTATTGTTTGGATAACGGTTTGTCTCTCTTTATCGCTATCTTGCGATAGGTATATATGCAGAAGATTCTCAAGAAAAAATAATTAGTGAACAGAGACCAACTTGTGACAAACGACCAGAAGAAGAAAGAAAGCTTTCATCAGCGACTATGAGACACAACTTTCCTCGACTCTCTAACTTACACTGGCTCGCCTTCTTTTCTCTGCAACATCACTCTGTCTCTGACTTCTTACTACTACAATGAGAACGTACATACTTGTACACGAAGAAATTAACTCTTTGCTTCGCATGCTTTTCCACTTATATTATCCACGTGCCTATCGAGGCATGGCATTATATTAAGCAATGGTAAATAAATAAATCTCGGATCTTTTCCTTTTGAACGGCACATGTCAACACAATTTCTACTTAACTAAACACTTTTAAACTTCGTATACTGGTAGAATGTGTTTATAAAACATCATTTTTTCTTGGCTTTATTGAGAAAATTCTATATGTTGTAACATATTTCCACTTTAATTTCAAGCATTTCGGCAATTTTAACCAATCGCTGACCTCCATTTGGGGTGAAAACATTTCGTGCTGTATGAATATGTCCCTCGATTAAGAAACAGATTGGGTTTATTTACATTTGCGAAGAAAAAAAGATACCCTAACCCTAACCCTAAATCTAAAATATATTGAAATGCAATAGATCGATACTAGGGTTATAATTATGGGTGACAATTTCATACGACACCGCTACGGAAAATGGGATTTTATCCTAGCGGTGTCAAATGAAAATGTCACCCATAATCATAACCCTAGTATCGATCTATTGCATTTCAATCTATTTTAGATTTAGGATTAGGGGTGGGGGGAAGGGTATCTTTTTTCTTCGCAAATGTAAATAAACCCAATCTGTTTCTTAAACGAGGGACATATTCATACAGCACGGAATGTTTTCACCCCAAAAGGTGGTCAGCGATTGGTTAAAATTGTCGAAATGCTCGACATTTCAGACGAAATATCTTACAAACTATAGAATTTTCTCAATAAAGCCAAGAAAAAAATGATGTTTTATAAACACATTCTACTAGTATACGAAGTTTAAAAGTGTTTAGTTAAGTAGAAATTGTGTTGACATGTGCCGTTCAAAAGGAAAAGATCCTAAATCTCAAGTCAACATCAACTTTGATCACCGTTTTTCTTTCTTCTTGCACATCTGCAACATCAACATCCGTTACAATCGCTAACTACCAACTCCAACAATTATCATCACAAATACCTTTACACTGGTGATCACTGACTACACCTTAAACCATACCGTTACACTGTATATGCACATACTTATATATATTCACGTATATAAATACATATATATTTGAAAATACAAAAACAAAATGCTCTCAGAACATTATTTTATCATGGAAGGATTGAAGAGTTTAAAGATTTATCTATTTATATAGATAATCTACCTGTTTCAATCGCTTTCAAATGCCTCTTTCATTATATTGACCTGAACGGAATATGAACGGATATGAATTAAATCTAAATAAACTAGAAGTTCTAGAAGTTCACCTGTTTTTCTTTAAAGAGTCGCATGGTCTTGTTTGTCTATTTTCTAATATTTTAATACGCCTGGTATGCAGTTTCGTGACTTAAACCAGTAACAAGGCAGAAGTGAAAACAATGCAGCTGCCATTCTCACCAACAACTGCTAGGATGAAATTCGTCTGATACAGTATATCTTGTGCATTTAAGCCTAGCACGTCAATAAAACATGGTGTCTCCCGGTGAAGACGGCAGTAAACTGCATTGCACAACTTTATTTGCAATAAAAGCGATACATGAATGTGTATGTATTTGTAAGTATGTAGATATGTATGTATGTACTTATGTTTGAATGTATGTATGTAAGCATGTATATGTGTATATGTGCATGCGTACATATATATACACATTTATTATTTATTTATGCGCCCTTTTCTAGCCTAGCCAGGCTCATGGACCCGGTTTCCCGGTTTCTGTGGCGTATGTGTTCCCCCACCCAGCTGGACGGGACGCCAATC
>NC_043002.1:62891580-62894080 GCF_006345805.1 Octopus sinensis | reverse complement strand
CACAGCATGCTTTTACATTTCATTAGTAAGCAAACGATCGTCATTGTTATTTTCTGAAATAGAAGTTGAATAAAAGTTAGTCAAATAATATTAATGACTAAAAATACATGTGTCCTCAAATACTATCGGCATCCTGTATGTATGTATATATATATATATATATATATATATATATATATATATATACACCATGTAATTTAGATTCAATTGAATTAGGCACTTAAATTGAGGCACTTTGCTAAGACGAGCTTATTTGCGCACTCAGGTGAGTATCAAACCAAACTCTACAAAAAATTTTTCCACCCGATATTCGTGCACCCGATATTCGTAGATGGTATGATCCAACTTAGTGAATAAATCCGCTCTTGTTTTTCAGACAAGCAGTCATCTGATGAGAAAGGTTTCTTTGTAATGATGTAATACTTTCATTGATCAATTAAAGAAGTTGCTCGAAACGGCCGTAATGAATTGACACTTGTTCATCTTTGTAACTCATTTACATATATATTTATAACAAGGTGGAGTTGTTGGGTACCGCACGAGTGGAATTATATACGAAAGAAGGTTTGAAAATGCAGTTTTAAAAAATGTTTATTTACTTTACCGGTTTCACTCTTTGGAAAAAGATTGTCAAAAGTAACATGTAAAAGTTTGGTTGTGTCACTTATTGGTTGTTACAAAATGCTACAATACACATATACAGTCCTTGGCAACAAGAACATGTTAAGGACACAAAAAAGTTTAACAAGTTCCTTATATATATATAATATATATATATATATATATATATATATATTATATACGCGCGCGTGTACACACATATATATATAATTTCTTTCTCTCATCCTCATCCTCCTCTGTTGCTAAGATTCATTCTCTTTCAATATGTGTACGTAGCCGCGCCACTTTACTCATTACTTGCTATTAAGTTGAATACGTGCACATACATCCTGCAACACATTTATTAAGAAACTCTCTATATCTGTTTTACATCACTATATGATCTAAAGCGTCACTGGAGATACCAACCAAACCAACCAATCAATCATTGATTATAAAACAGAGGCAACATATTTACATATCTTAGTAAGGATGTTGATAAAGAAAATTGAGGAAATAAATAACATCAAAAACAAATTTTACGTTAGCCAACGATAATAATAATGAAAATACGGAAATAAACTATTAAAAAAATCAAATTAATAGAATATTTACAGATAGGTTTTATTTGAAAGAATGATATAACAAAGAAGATCGTGAATATTTGTGAGGAAGGTTTTGTGGGGTTTTTTAATCACAATTGTTGACATACTTGAAAAATTATATGCTATTATATATTTTTAATGAATGTGTATAAATTAATAATTTGCAACAGAAGCAGCCATTGTAACGAATATTAATTTGCACATCTAACCTAACTTGCATCCGTTGCTTATAACGCCGTAGACTTCGGTAAACACCTCGCGAAATCATCTCACGTATACGGCAAATGCTGAAAAGCTAAATTATAAAGTATACCGGTTTCACAGATTTTTGATCTTCCACTTGTTGTTTGGCTGTCTGCTACCGATGATAAGCAATTTACAATGAAATCATGTCATACGGCAGTGCCATACGCCGGTACCAAATACATTTTGTCAACCAATATAAGCTGTTCTTTTTAACATGCGACGTTTACTGCAGTTCTAGGCGTTCAACACAACACATACATCCCATGGTTATTCTAACCGAAGGAGGTTTCCCATTTGGGAATCTATTTACATAAATAAATGTGCACATCCGCAAGAGTGGCTGTGAGGTAAGTAGCTTGTTTACCAACCACATGGTTCCGGGTTCAGTCCCACTGCGTGGCACCTTGGGCAAGTGTCTTCTAACTATAGCCTCGGGCCCACCAAAGCCTTGTGAGTGGATTTGGCAGACGGAAACTGAAAGAAGCCCATCGTATTTATGTATATATATATATATATATATATATATATATATATATATATATATATATATATATATACATATATATACATGCGTGTGTGTGTTTGTGTGTCTGTGTTTGTCCCCCTAGTATTGCTTGACAACCGATGCTGGTGTGTTTATGTCCCCGTTACTTAGCGGTTCGGCGAAAGAGACCGATAGAATAAGTACTGGGGTTACAAAAGAATAAGTTCCGGGGTCGAGTTGCTCGATTAAAGGCGGTGCTCCAGCATGGCCGCAGTGAAATGACTGAAACAAGTAAAAGAAAGAGAAAGAGACATGCATAGATGTATGCCCCATATATATGCACATCACTTAAATAACTAACTCATTTGAAAATACTATTAGTTGTGCGTATAGTATACCTGTATGTGTCAGGCTACGCCTCAAAGGGTGCATGTATGTCTTTGTTCGTACGTGTATGAATGAAATTGTGTATGTACATGCGCATTTTCATGCAGCGAATTCGTGATAATCGTTGTGTATATTGGTTTAAGAATAATTCTGAGATATATCTATGTATATCCCCTCT
>NC_043002.1:62881580-62886580 GCF_006345805.1 Octopus sinensis | reverse complement strand
ATTGTAATACATAGAGGAAGAAACCCCAAGATGTATATACACATAGTTCTGTTATTGTTTGTGTATGTATGTGTGTGTGTGTGTGTGTGTGTATGTTTGAATGTGTTTGGGTGTTTGTATGCATTTATATATGTACGTATATATATATATATATATATATATATATATATACGTATATTTATATAATTCTTTTATTTACTTCAATTGTATAGACTACGGCCATGCTGGATAACAACATTGATGAATTTTAATCGAACGGATGGCTCGAGTTCTTTTTTTTGTTTTTCTTTTACTTTTTAAAGGTTGGTACTTATGCTATCTGGCGTTTTTGTGAAGCGTGAAGGTATGCAGACGTAAATACACCGACACCGGTTGTGGAGCGGTGGGACGAAGAGAAGCAGAAATAAGCTCATATACATTTATGTATCTTTGCTCTCTCGCTCACTCTCATTCTCTCTCTCTCTCTCTCTCTGTTCTTAATTTTCCTTACTCATCTCTCTTTCTCCTCTCTCTCACTCCTTTTTTTTTTTTCACATTTACACACAAATACACAAAAACGCATACATATACATACATATTGTGTATATATATACGCATGTGTACGTTTAAGCATGGGAATATTTATATATATATGTCTGTGTGTATATATATAAATATAAGCACACGCACACACGCATATATATATATATATTTATATTTATATATATCACAATCAAGGAACGGCCATAATAGGCCATTCACCCACTAGAAATAACAGCCAAAGCTTCAACCGCAAAATAACATTAATTCCGTAAACCAGGAGAAAATTAAAAAACATTTACCCTGTAATTTTTTAATTTTTTAAGTTTTTAATTTTCTCCTGGTTTACGGAATTAATGTTATTTTGCGGTTGAAGCTTTGGCTGTTATTTCTAGTGGGTGAATGGCCTATTATGGCCGTTCCTTGATTGTGATGTTGAACTTAAAAATGGTCTATGACTATTTAATTTTTTCCCACTAGGCCGCTGGTGGCAAAAAAATTCTACAAAATTTTTTGCCACCCTATATTGATTAATTATATTTATATATATATAATATATATATATATATACATACAAACATATATAAATATATATGTCTATATCTATGTACATGTATGTATGTATGGATGCACGCATGCCTTCATGTGTGTGGGTGTGTGTATTTGTGCTTAGTACTGTGTTCGTTAGCGACCAAAGCTACACAGCTGTGTTTGGTTTGTTTACGTCCTTGTAATATGGGCGATTTCGCAAAAATGAATGAGAGCTTCGAAAATAAGCAACGGGACGAAATATCCCTACAAAACCCTTCAAGACAATCTTCTAGAATGCTTGACATTCGAATGACTTTAGCAAAACAATGAGTTAAAGAGTGCACGATACATGTATGTATTATATATATATATATATATATATATATATATATTATATATATATATGTTGTGCATTGTGATTGTGTGTGGCATATGTATATGTGGGTGTATATATATATATATATATATATATATATATAATATTATACACGCAATATGTATGTATATGCACATGTATGTAAATATCGATGTATATATATGTATATATAGTGGAGGAGGCGGGAGAGATGTAGGTAAATATATGAGTGTGTGTTCGTGTGTTTGTGTGTGTGTGTATATGTATATATATATATATATATATACTTGAGTGCATAATGATATTAAGAAGCATGTTTATCTACTCACACACACACACACACACTCAGGTATACACACGCGCGTGCGGATATTTCTTCATGCATAGGTTCCGATATATATATATATATATATATATTATATATACATATACATACATATATGATTAAACCAGGGAATAGATACACGTATAGGGATCAAAAACAACATCCAGATAGATAAAAAGATAGATTGAAAGACAGACAGATCGATAGACAGGTAGATAGATAGATAGATAGATAGATAGATAGATAGATAGATAGATAGATAGATAGATAGATAGATAGATAGATCAGTATGTAGGCAGGTGGGCAGGTGTGTATGTAGGTAGATGGATAAATAGAGCGAATTATAGATAGACTGATCGATAGGTAGATATTTAGATAGATACATAGAATGATAGATAGATAAGATAGATAGATAGATAGGGAGAGAGGGAGAGGGAGAGAGATAGGTAGATAGATAGATAGGGAGAGAGAGAGAGCGGGAGAGAGATAGGTAGATAGATAACTTGCATATCCTCTGTCCTTTAGCATCGCTCCTTTACTTTATCTCTCCCGATATTTTTCTCTCTCGCTCGTCTCTCTCAGCATATACATCTGCGTTAGTCTATCTTTTGAAATAACCTTTATATTTATGCGTGTGTGTGCGTGTGTGTGTGTGTGCTTTCGCTTACGCCTGTGCCTCTTAATTTACGTGTGTGTGTGTGTGTGTTTGTGTATGTGTGTTTGTGTGTGTGTTTGTGGTTATATTATCAATGTTGAATACTTACTCTGATGCTTTGCCGATGATGTTTGCCTCTGTATGTATGTATAGAGGTATCTACGTATATGTGGGTGTACGTTTGTTTATGTTTATTTATGTATATAAGCATGTGTATGTATGTATATATATATATGTGTGTGTGTGTGTGTATATGGTATGTGTGTGTGTGTGTATGTATATGGTATGTTTATGTGTGTGTGTGTATATGGTATGTGTGTGTGTGTGTGTGTGTGTGTGTGTATATGGTATGTTTACATGTGTGTGTGTGTATGTATATGGTATGTTTACATGGTGTGTGTGTGTGTATGTATATGATATGTTTACATGTGTGTGTGTGTGTGTATGTATATGGTATGTTTACATATGTGTGTGTGTATGCTTGTTGTGAATGTTTCCCAGTGTTGAATTATTTATTTTTCGACTGTCTTCGAAAATTTCATTTTACCCCAAATATTTTTTCTTAATTTTTTTTTTTTATATATCTTGGTTTTTGCTGGGTTTTTTTTTTTTTGTTATTGCTTCGTGTTTTCTTTTCCTTTCTTTGCACTTTTTTTTTTAACCTTTGTCTATCACGATTGAACAAACAATAAATCAAACACACATACTTATGATCTTACCATCTTTCTTTCTTTCTTTCTCTCTTTCTCTCTCACTTTCATTCTCTATCTAACATTTTCTCTCTCTCACTCACTCTCTATCTGTCTCTCTTTTTCTCTCTTTTTCTCTCTCTCCCTCTCTAATTCTCTCAACTAACTCCTTCCGTCTCTCACTCACTCTGTCTCTCTTTCTCTCACTCACTCACTCACTCTCTAATTCTCTCTCTCTAACTCTTCCTCTCTCTCACACCCCTCTCTCTCTCTCTCTCTACCTTTCTCTTGGAGTGTATTATCCAAAGTATCGTTCATCCAGCCTTAAATCGTTTCGGAAGAATACAGACAAATGATAAAACATGCGGGTTTTTAGCTGCTATGTCTAGCACTTTTGTCGACCTTCTACAGAATCTCTTGTTAACTCCTGAATGATCTACATTTGTTTGTTACACTTTCTTTTACTGAATCTTCTGCGTGTTAGTGTATGTGTTTCTCTGTGTGTGTGTGCGTGCGTGTTCACTCGTTGCCTGTTTCGTCCATTTCTTTTCATTCTCTGTCACCCTTCATGTCCAATCCGCTTGTTTGATTCCATCCTAGATGTGTGCACCGCCTTTGCTTCTACTACTACTACTACTACTTATAATAATAATAATAATAATAATAATAATAATAATAATAATAATAATGGGTTCATATTTTGCCACAAGGGCATCAATTTGGTGGAGGAGGGGAGGGGCTGAGTCGACTGGTACTTAATTTATCGACCCCGAAAAGATGAAAGGATGAAAGTCAACTTCGACGGAATTTGAACTCAGAACGTAGCGATGGGCGAAATGCGGTTAATTATTTCGTCCAGTGCGCTAACAATTCTGCCAGCTCGCCTCCTTAATAGTAATAATGATAATAATGAAAATAATGATAATAATAATAATAATGATGATGATAATAATAATAAAAATAAAAATAATAATAATAAAAACAACAACAACAACAGTTTCAAATTTTGACACGCAGCCAGCAATTTTTGGGGAGAGGGCCCGAGACGATTGCAATTGAACCTGTGCTCCAGCTGGTAATTTCGATATTGACTCAGAAAAGATGAAGGTAAGGGACGATCTCGGCAGAATTTGAACTCAGAAAGTACAGACGGACGAAATAAACCGCTGGACATTTCTTTCCGGTGCGCTAACGAATCTGCCAGGTCAACAACAACAATAACAACAACAACAACGACGACGACAAACAATAACAGCAATTATATAATGATGATGGTGATCCTTCTACTGAAGCACAAGGCCTCAAATTTGGAGGAAGGGATTACGTCGATTACATCAACCCGAGTGCATAACTGGTACTAATTTTATCGACCCCCGAAAGGACGAATGTCGAACTCGCCGGAATTGAACACAGAACGTAAAGGCAGATAATAGTGATGATGATGATGATAATAATAATAATAATAATATAATAATCCTTTCTACTATGGGCACAAGGTCTTAAATTTGGGGGACGGAGATAGTCGATAACATCAACCCCAGTAATAATAATAAAATTAATTATAATAAAAAATAAAAAAATATAATAATAATAAATAATAATAATAATAATATAATGTTTTGTCTAGTAATTCTGTTGTAGCTTCCTACCGTAATCACATCAGTGATCTACTTGCTGCTGCTGCTGCTGCTCTTGCTGCAGGGTGATGCCGTGCTGCTGCTGCTGCTGCTAGTACTTCTTCCATTCTCACTGAGCCCCGCCGCCAACCCAACTACAACTAGCGCCTTCAACGCCGTCGCCGCCGTGTAACCGACGTCACCGCTGCCAGCCGCCGCCGCCGCCGTCTGACGTTTACTACACCCTTCTCCGCCCACCCACACCCGCCCACCCCCAAGACCCCCCACTATCACAACTTCGCCAGTGTTT
>NC_043002.1:62880203-62881480 GCF_006345805.1 Octopus sinensis | reverse complement strand
TAATAATAATGATGATGATAATAATAATAAAAATAAAAAATAATAATAATAAAAACAACAACAACAACAGTTTCAAATTTTGACACGCAGCCAGCAATTTTGGGGAGAGGGCCCGAGACGATTGCATTGAACCCTGTGCTCCAGCTGGTAATTTCGATATTGACTCAGAAAAGATGAAAGGTAAGGGACGATCTCGGCAGAATTTGAACTCAGAAAGTACAGACGGACGAAATACCGCTGGACATTTCTTTCCGGTGCGCTAACGAATCTGCCAGGTCAACAACAACAATAACAACAACAACGACGACGACAACAATAACAGCAATTATAATAATGATGATGGTGATCCTTTCTACTGGAAGCACAAGGCCTCAAATTTGGAGGAAGGGATTACGTCGATTACATCAACCCGAGTGCATAACTGGTACTAATTTTATCGACCCCCGAAAGGACGAATGTCGAACTCGCCGGAATTTGAACACAGAACGTAAAGGCAGATAATAGTGATGATGATGATGATAATAATAATAATAATAATAATAATAATAATAATAATAATCCTTTCTACTATGGGCACAAGGTCTTAAATTTGGGGGACGGAGATAGTCGATAACATCAACCCCAGTAATAATAATAAAAATAATTATAATAAAAAAATAAAAAAAATAATAATAATAATAATAATAATAATAATAATAATAATAATGTTTTTGTCTAGTAATTCTGTTGTAGCTTCCTACCGTAATCACATCAGTGATTCTACTGCTGCTGCTGCTGCTGCTCTTGCTGCAGGTGATGCCGTGCTGCTGCTGCTGCTGCTAGTACTTCTTCCATTCTCACTGAGCCCCGCCGCCAACCCAACTACAACTAGCGCCGTCAACGCCGTCGCCGCCGTGTAACCGACGTCACCGCTGCCGCCGCCGCCGCCGTCCTGACGTTTACTACACCTCTTCTCCGCCCACCCACCCGCCCACCCCCAAGCCCCGCCACTATCACAACTTCGCCAGTGTTTCTGCTAGTAATACTTCCACTACTACTAGTAGTACTACTATAGCTTCCGCTGCTGCTGCTGCTAAACATGATGATGATGACGAAGATGACGATGATGACGATGATGATGCCAGTGCTAGCTGCTTACTCCACCACCACCACCACCACCACCACCACACCAACATGGTTCCCCGCTAACACCAACTCCTTATCGTAATTGCAAGCACACTCACCACCATCACCATCATCAACATCATCAACAATAACAACACTAACAACAACAACAA
>NC_043002.1:62840203-62872703 GCF_006345805.1 Octopus sinensis | reverse complement strand
AACGTAAAACCATGTGGTTGATAAGCAAGCTACCTGTTACACAGCCGCTCCTGCGCATATATGTATACTTATGTATGTATGTATGTATGTATGTATGCAAGTATGTATAGACAGAGAAAGGCCGCCTATCACTATTTTATATATCTTTATACCGGTTCGATTTTAGCCACAGCAAGTTATATATATATATATATATATATATATATATATATACACACAAGCATACATGCATCTATATAGACATACCCGAAAGCACACACACACGTACATCCTCCACATATGTATAAATACATATTTATATTGAAGAATGCTTCTGTGTTCATGCGTGTGTATATGCGCGCGTGTATGTGTGAGTATGATATGCATATACATATATATACATATATATGTATATGTATATATATACATATACATACATATATATATATATATATATATATATACTGCGTTGCATACAGAATTGTGTATATACCCGCGTATATATATATAAGGGCGGCGAGCTTTTAGAAACGTTAGCGAGCCGGGCGAAATTCGTAGCAGTATTTCGTCTGTCGTTACGTTCCGAGTTCAAATTCCGCCGAGGTCGACTTTGCCTTTCATCCTTTCGGGGTCGATAAATTAAGTACCAGTTACGCACTGGGGTCGATGTAATCGACTTAATCCCTTTGTCTGTCCTTGTTTGTCCCCTCTATGTTTAGCCCGTTGTGGGTAGTAAAGAAATATATATATATATATATATATATATATATATATATATTATATATATATATGTCTGTGTGGTGTGTCTTTATGCACGGGGATAATTATGTATTTATGTATGTATGGCTATATCTATATGTGTGTGTTGTAAATGCTGATTTAGTCACGAGTACCCACATGTCGATATATTTAACTTTATGGACCTGTGTATCTGTGTTCGCATTGTGTTTGCTTCTCTCTTCCCGACGTGTGTTGTGGATGTGTATTTTGACCCATCGCTTACTTTGGTGACAAGACGGAGCAGAAAATATTCTTTACTTTAATGTATGCTTGCGCCCGTTGATATGTGTGTGTACATCTGTCTGTCTATGTATATGTGTGCAAGTATGTATCTCTGTGTGTGCGTGTGTGCTTGTGCGTATGCGTACATATGTACGTTTGTGTGTATATATGTGTGTATTCTCACACACATACACACACGCACATATACACACACACACACACATACATATATATATATATATATATATTATATATATATAATATATATATATATATATGAAAGAAGAAAGCTGCTGCGGGCTTTGGATCATACAGTAATATATGTTATCTTATAGGGAAGGTGGCAAACCCGTTGAAGCATCGAAATAATGATTTCTCATATGTCTTTCGGATCTTTACATTCGGTGTTCAAATTCCGATTTGGTTACTTTTTCACTTAAATTTTATTTTAGGGGCCGTTGAAATTAACTACCACTCAATTAGTAGGGTCGATGGTATCGACTGACCCGATCACCTCAAAATCGCTGGTGTAGTGGTTAAATCTGAAACATTACTATAATATTCATCCTGGGTGTTCTTGTGTTCTAATTCTATAATGGAATTCGGAGACTTTAAGCTGTTAAAAGTCTGTTTCCGTTAAAATGCCTATTTTGTGCATTACTTCATTTCGGTTTCGAATTCTGGTGAAGGTGCATGATTTTTTAAAAAAACTTTTTAATATGTAAATATAACATATACATATTCAATAGCATGTATATTGTCTCACAAGAGTCAAGACATGTTACAAACGGTTTCATGTTGAAGAAATTCTCAATGTACAGACTTTCAATCGCTGGACATATATATATATATATATTATATTATATATATATATATTATATATATATATATATGTACGTATGTATTTAAGTATAAGTATGTATGTGTATATATATATATATATATATATGTGTGTGTGTGTGTGTGGTGTGTGTGTGTGTGGTGTGTGTGTGTGTGTGTGTGTGTGTGCACGTACGTATGTATGTGTGTGTATGTACACACATGTATATGCATCCATCCATACATTCAGATCTATGTTCAAAGGCTTTTTCTCTTTCATGTCACCGACTAATTTATCGGGTTCGCCTTTTGTTAAGTAATCGAGAATATCATATACGAGAGATTTGGTTACTATTTCTAGTAGATTGGGTGACTACATAGAGGTTCGCTCATTGACTGACGGGCTTCAGCTGCCGTTGTCATCATTTCAATGTTGTGTTTGGTGTTTTGGCTTATGTGAGACCTGAACTTGTACGTCTATGATCAAATGCATTCTAATCGTGACCATCTCATCTTAATACGGACCTGTGCTTATCGTATTCGTATATGTGGCCTCGATTTTCAATTTATAATAGGATAAAAGAACTGTACATATTGTAGCGTGATGGTGCACATGAAAGCCTGAGTGTATCTCAGTATATTCTTCTCCGTTCTAAGTTCAAATCGCACCGTAATCGACTCTTTTATTTCGTAAAGTGTTTATAAAATAAAACAGTAAGGAAATAATGACATCAACTCATTCGATTTTCGTGTACTTTGTCGCTTTTAGACGTTTTAATTCTTTTGATTGTGAAACCAAGACAAGTTAGAGAAGGAAAGTCAGCGACTAATATTATGCAGTTAGACAGACCGACAGACAGATAGATAGATAGAGAACAGGATGGATGGATGGATGGATGAATAAATAGATATGTTTCTTTATTAGCCACACAGG
Organism: Octopus sinensis; assembly: GCF_006345805.1. NCBI lineage: Eukaryota > Metazoa > Mollusca > Cephalopoda > Octopoda > Octopodidae > Octopus > Octopus sinensis. Next base: position 62,869,969 of record NC_043002.1, on the reverse strand, counting down.
GCTGAACACAGAGGGGACAAATTACAAAGTAGAGCTTTTCTTTTTAGGGAGAACAAAAAATAAAAAAATAAAGATTAAATTAAAAGGGGTGGGGTAGGGTTTCGATCAAAAGGGATCGTAAAAAGGAAAGAAAGAAAAACGATCAATAGGGATCGTGTATCACAGAAATGTCATGATGTAAAGTGCAAAGAGGGAAACAGATAAGATTTATCCGTGGAAAGAAAAGCCTACGGAAACGACCAAGGTAACCTCGAGATAGATAGATCGATAGATAGATAGGTAGATGTTTGTCTTTGTATCGAGTTATAATAAAAACTGAAAAATTACTCAATACATTGAGTACAGTAATTATGTAATATATTTTTAGAAGAGGGATGATAGTGACTTCGAAATTTCGGCCTGGTAGCTTTCGTAAATCCCTATCGCTCTTCTTTTTGTAATAATATATGTGGGTGAGAGTGTGCGCGCATGTGTGATTGTGCGTGTGTGCGTACGTGTATGTATATATACATGCACAGACACACACATTGAGTGAAAGAGAAATGAGAATCAAAAAGCAAATCTTTTTTAAAATTTATTATTCATTTAAATAGTAAAGCAGCGCCCTAGCAGCTGCATCGTTTGCACTCCGGATAAAATTTCGTCCGTTTTACAGCGTGAGTTCAAATTCCGTCACAGTCGATCTAGCCTTTTATCGTTTCGGAGTCCATAACACAAGTACCAGTTGATTACTGGGGGTCGATGTAATCGACTTAGTCCCATTCGCCTGAAATTGCTGGCCCCGTGTCAAATTTAGAACCCATTATTTATCTGTGTTCAAATCGTTTAGGGGTTACAATTTCCTTTAAAACTTACGTGGATTTATAAAATAATATTCACATCAGATTTTGAATTAGATTTTAAGTGGTTGAGAGCAAAGGTGTGTTGGATCATCAGCCGTCCTCTCTCGAATTCTGGGGCGGCGCAAAATTTCGTTTGGCTCTATCGTGCCCCCCATGTTTTTATTTTTAAGTCGTGTTGCCATAATTGCTCAAGGCACTGTGACACCTTGTATAACGCCCTCGATAATACAACGTTTTAATTCTTTTGAGGCCGAAGATTATGAATGCAAGTTAATGGGTGGAGTCCCTACGTGGTCATCTTTATTGCTAGAAATAAAACTCAAATTTCCCTTACGTAACGCCTTACTGTGTTTTAAAGCAAAAAAAAAGGAAAAGGACATTTTGATATGGGCTTAGAATCTCTATGCATAAGCAAAAAAAAAGCCAGGAAGGTCACAAATGGAGTGTCTCTGATCATATGCTTGTACGATCAAAAGCGAGCGTCTGTTAAACTGTTACCTCTATCAACACAATGTTTTACGACACCACCACCATAACAACCACGAAGACCTCCACCACCACCACCACCACTGGGAAGGGCACCGTCCGCCCTAAGAATACATCCAGCAACTAGTCGAAATCCTAGCACTACCACCGCAACCACCATCGCCACCACCACCACCGGAACACTGTCAATCACTCGAACACTACCTCCAACACTAACACTACCACCATAACCGAGAACACTGCCATCACCACCATTGTCGTTCTCCCTAATAGTATTACAACCACCGTCTCACAGAGAACCTCTATATGGTGGTTTAAACTGCTAGAAATAGCAAGCAAACCTGACTTGAAACACGTCCTGCAGTCTATGATCAAAGAAAACATTGGATTATTGTTCTTAAGCAGTAACGTGTTCACTTCTCACCCTTTCCATTGATCCATTACACTAGCATGCTCTCTCTCTCCCACTCCCTCACTTACTCTCTTTCTCTCTCTCTCTGACACTCACTCACTCACTCAATATCTATCTATCTATCTATCTATCTATCTATCTATCTATCTATCTATCTATCTATCTGTCTGTCTATCTATCCCTTCTACTTTCCCTATATCTTAAAATCTACAAAGATTCAACTTAGGAATATACGCTTTTGTTGTCTCGTCCTGGTTCCCTGTTTCATAAAAAAGGGGAGGGGGATCTAAATTACTGTATTACCTTTCAGCGTATGCCTGCTCGATGAGGGACCTCTCGGTGTTAAACAACAACAATTTATTATCTACTACTTTTTTTTAACACCAGTTATAGCAATCACTAAGGCAGCGAGCTGGCAGAGACGTTAGGACGCCGGATGAAATGCTTAGCGGTATTACGTCTGCCGCTACGTTCTGAGTTCAAATTCCGCCGAGTTCGACTTTGCCTTTCATCCTTTTGGGATCGATATATTAAGTACCAGTTACGCACTGAGGATCGATATAATCGACTTAATCCGTTTGTCTGTCCTTGTTTGTCCTCTCTGAGTTTAGCCCCTTGTGGGTAGTAAAGAAGTAGGTATTACCTATGTCTTTACGTTGTGAGTTCAAATTCCGCCGAGGTCGATTTTGCCTTTCATCCTTTCGGGGTCGATAAATTAAGTACCAGTTACGCACTGGTGTCGATATAATCGACTTAATCCATTTGTCTGTCCTTGTTTGTCCTCTCTGAGTTTAGCCCCTTGTGGGTAGTAAAGAAATAGGTATGAGTTCAAATTCCGCCGAGGTCAACTTTGCCTTTCATCCATTCGGAATCGATAAATTAAGTACCAGTTACGGACTGGGGTCGATCTAATCGACTGGCCTCCTCCCCACAAATTTCGGACCTTGTGCCTAGAGTGGAATAGAATCGTTACCGCTCCGGACAAAATACTTAGCGACATTCTGTTCGTTTTTGCGTTCAAATCCCGCCGGGGTCAACTTACCTTTCAACATTTCATGATCAATAAAATAAATATCAGTCGGCACAGGGGTCGATGTTGTCAAATTGCCCCTTCTCCCAAAATTTGAAAATAATTACGTTAATGGTTATTTTCAAATATGGATGATCACACATGAGCAGAAGAGTTAGAACACCGGACAAAATACCTTACGATATTTGTTTCATCTCTTAGTTCAAATTCCACCAGGTTCACCACTGCTTTTCATCCCTCCAGGGTCAATGAAATAAAGTGCCAGTTTAGTGCTAGTGTCGATGATATTCTCCTCGTCGCTGCTGTGTGCCACTCGCCTCTGTCCACGTAGCTGGGATCGCCCCTCACGCTTCGTGCCCGCCGACGACGTCGCAGTCGTCGCACTTCGTCCTCTCACTCCAAATTTTGCTAATCTTGCTCTGAAATCTGAAACCATTGTCAAACCCTAGAAAGGTGATGATTGTCAAAATTGTTACAGCATCGGGCAAATTCCCTAATGAGTTTTGATTTGGTTCTTTATGCCCCGAGTTCAAACCACCATCATGGTCAGTATATGCCTTTCATTCCTCTACCGGCCCTAAAGGTACTGGAGCTTGACATATGCGACTAATGCCTCGATGTTTCTAATGCTGTGCCTAAATTGGAAACAATAACATTCGTTTTAGCAAACAGAAAAGGTGTCAAGGGTGTGGAAGAGTCGATAGGTTGTCGGAAATTTTTTTTAAAAGGTTTTTATTCCAGGTCTTTAAATTCTGTGTTCAAATCCTTCTAGAGAACAGATTTAGTTTTATTTATTTTTGAGAAAATAAAGTACCAGTCAAACAAGAGTTGAGGTCGATAAATTCGAGTAACCCCGCTCCCCCAAAATTTCTGGTTTTCTGCTAACGTTGGAAACAATTATTGAAAGTAGTGTATTGGTAGAATCTTCAGAAGGTCGGAAAACTATATTATGGTATTTATGTAGAGTCTTCTGGTTTTAAGTTCGAATCCCGTTGACATGAAATTTACTTTCCAATCTTCCAGAATAAAAAAAGTGTACGAGATACTGGAAGCAATATAATGAACTAACTTCTCTTTCTTTATACTCTCTCTCTCTCTCTCTCATCCAAACTTTTGTCCTTGCATCTATGCTGGAATTAATTACCAGATGATAGAGCAGCGGTAACTATTGCACAGTATGAGACGAAATAACTCGTATCATATAACTACGTGCAAAGGAGGCGAGCTGGCAGAAACGTTACCGCGCTGAACGAAATGCTTAGCGGTATTTCGCTCGTCGCTACGTTCTGAGTTCAAATTCCACCGAGGTCAACGTTGCCTTTCATCCTTTCGGGGGTCGATTAAATGAGTACTAGTTACGCACTGGGGTCAATATAATCGACTTAACCCGTTTGTCTGTCCTTGTTTGTCCCCTCTGTGTGTAGCCCCTTGTGGGAAGTAAATATCAAAGAAATAAGAATCGTTACCACGCCGGGCGATATGCTTAGCGGCATTTCGCCCGTCGCTACGTTCTGAGTTCAAATTCCACAGAGGTCAACTTTGCTTTTCCTCCTTTCGGAGATCAATAAATTAAGTACCAGCTGAGTACTGGGGTGGGTCGATGTGATCGACTGACCCTCTCCCAACAAAATCCAGGTCGTGTGCCAATAGTAGAAAGGATTATTTAACTACGTATCGTGAAATTCTGAGGTCAAATTCCATCCGTGCTGACTTTAGCAGTTAAATTTTCTGGGTCAATAAGATAAATAGCATTTAATATGATCCAATATTAACCTTCCTTCCAAATTTTTTATGAATCTGAGCACATTTTTCATCATATACAATAGAAGCCGTTTATTGTAATTACTTTCAGGGGGTTAGTTTTTTATAACAATAACCGAATAAAATAATTAATCAGTAAATATACAGATATTCTCATTGTATTTGGAATCAAGTAATTTTGATGACAATAAGCGTTTGCTGGTATTGTCAACGATTACAATATACAGAATCCTCTGGCAATGTGGGTGTGTGCGTGCACATTTTGTTTTATATGTTAAGTATGCATTCATATTGTTGGTCTTACCACAAGTGCAAAAAGGAAAACGAAATAAATTTGTCATTTGGTCATAATGCTTTTCATTAAAACGCTTCGTTTTGGCCTCGGGAAAGGCATGCACATCACAACGATTCATATCTGTCGACAACACCACTACATGCAACAAAGAAACCACTACGGATTTAATAAAACTGCTTGAAAATAGCAGCCAAAGTTCCTTCCAGTCACATCGGATTTTCATAAGAAAAGTAAGTGAACGAATTGACTAGTGTAGTCCTAGATACATCTGGGCAAAAAGAAGAAAGAAAAAAGTAGGTGGTGGCTATTGTAGTTTGACTTGTCTTTGATCGTAACGCAGTTTGAACGTAGAGTAACCTAGGGCTAAAAAACAAAAGCAACAAGGGGAGTGTTGGCCATGGCTGGAACACTCCAAAATTGAATAGGAGCTAAACGGCAACAAATACGGCTACTTCAAAAACAACAAGAACTACTTCATTAACAACGAAAACAGACACACAGACACACATACCACAAATAATTTTTGAGAAGATAAGTAGGTGATACATCGTCAATGGTGTTTCTGTTGTCGTTCTTGTTGTACTGCGTCTTAGTAGAGTTAGAATTATACTCTTGGCTTAACAAAGACTTTGAGAAAGGCATGAACGTTATAACATTGCTTGGACGCCCAGTATCAAAGTGAACTGTAAAAAGACTACTGCGTACACACACACACACACAAATACAAAGGCAGAAACAAACACAGGCAGCATGGAAACACGAATACGTATACATACACACACCCACACACTCACGTATATGTATACATTCACACACACATGTATACATATATATACACAAATATGCATACATACATGCATGCTTGCATATACATACATATATGTATATACTCTTTTAATCTTTTACTTGTTTCAGTCATTTGACTGTGACCATGCTGGAGCACCGCCTTTAGTCGAGCAAATCGACCCCATGACTTATTCTTTATAAGCCTTGCACTTATTCTATCGAATACTTTTGCTGAACCGCTTAGGTACGAGGACGTAAACACACCAGCATCTGGTGTCAAGCGATGTTGGGCGGGGACAAACACACACACACACACACACACACACACACACATATATATATATATATATGTGACAAACGGATATATATATATATATATATATATGTGACAAACGGATATATATATATATATATATATATTTGTGTGTGTGTGTGCGTGTGTGTTTATATATACACACACATATGCATGCATATACATACATATATATACATGCTTGCATGCGTGCATATACAGGTACATGCATACATGCATGCAGCCCTATACAGATATAAACATATACCATCATAAACGTACACACACACACGCGCGCGCACACAATATCATACGGACACACGCAAATCAATACGTTACAAGCTTCGGTAAAAACATTGAGATTGACGTGCTTAGACAAAGCTGGAGTTTGTCAACGATATATTAACAATCAGGTTACGGTTTCAATTCCATGAAAATCATTGAAGTTTTTTTTTTTCAGTTTCTTTTTAATTTATTTGCTTTTTGTAGTAAACTCTATGGGATAGGCATGAATGTCATATTCTCTGATCTCTGCCTTACGTTTTAGATTTAATTACCAGATGCCTTACGTTTTAGATTTCTACGCGTATTTAATGCACAAGAGAAGAACAATAAAATTAGAGAATTACTATTTTTTAATCTCGCAGCGTGAGATATTCAGCAACAGTACTTAGTAGTAAAGATCGTTTGCCAACATAATAAGGCAGTCTTGGTTTAAGACTAATGTTGCTGTAATTTAGCCCCAGGAGACAGATATTGTTTTGAGCTGAGGGGGGGATGCTAGATTCTCTTGTTCGAAAATGTCAGGACACAGGTCGTGTCGTATAACCAGCTGGAGACGATGTCTCCTGGGGCTAAATTACAGCAATATCAGTCCTAAACCAGGACTGCCATGTTATGTTGGCAAACAATCTTTGCTACAATGAAATTAGAATTTGGCTCATTTGTGAGTGTGTCTGTGTTTAAGAACGCATGTGTGTGTGTATGTGTGTGTGTGTCAGTATACTCATATGCGAATATATGAGCATGTTTGTGCAGGAGGGCGTGCATATGTGTATGTGTGTGTATATTTCAGTATGTGCTTGTACGTGTATGCGTGTAAAGACATACTAACGAAAGTTCTAGAGAAAATTTACCAAGACAACCCTGTGATAAGAGGGACACTTTTGGTTCAAATGCGGTGTCATTTCTTTCCTTTTCTTTTTCATTTTATTAAGGTGTGTGTCAGCATTCGTCACAGACCCATTTTCTGGCAATCAGGTCCCTTGATTCACGTCCTGGTTGAAACCTCGTCACAAAGGCCCTACCTACTAAACTGCATATTTACAATTTATTTTAATAAACTTTCGGTTCTCATTTATTTCATTATCTATTACTTGTTTCAGTCGTTAGACAGGGGCCATACTGGGGCACCGCGTTCAAGTGTTTCTAGTCAAACTATTCTATCGGAATCGTTCGCCGAAACGCTAAGTTACAGGGACGTAAACACACCAACACAGGTTGTCAAGCGGTGGTGGGAAACAAACACCAACACAAAGACATACATTCATAGACATATATGTGTATACTATGGGCTTCTTTCAGTTTCCGTCTACGAAATCTACCTTGGTGGGTCAGAGGTTAAACTAAAACACACCTACTTGGGGTGTCACGCGGTGGGACTGAACCCGCAATCATGTGCTTAGGAAGCAATCTTTTTATTATACAGCCACGCCTGCATTAGTGAAGCATATTGTAATAAATTATTAATTATAATTGGTTTTAATTTATTGTTATTCGTTAAAAACTCTTTTCCAGTGAGTAGTGCTTTGATTAATTATGACATAACACGTATTCCTTTGAATTCACGTGAGTTTTATCGCGGCATATATATGTATGTGTATATGCGCGCTCACGCGTATATATATATATATATATATATATACGTATGCATGTATATATATATATATGTGTGTGTATATATATATATATATGTGTGTGTGTGTGTGTATGTGTGTGTGTGTGTGTGTGTGTGTGTGTATATATATATATATATATATATATATATATATATATATATATATACCTGATTCCGTCCTAAAACTGGCGGCCATGCTCTAGTACCACATTGAAGAATTTTAACCGTACCGATCGACCCCTGTACTTACGCATTTTTTTTTTTTTTGTGCTTTGATAAAGCCTGGAAACTTTTCATTTGGTCGCTTTTACCGAACTGATACATTAAGAGGTGTAAACGCACCAACACCGGTTGTCAAGATACAAACACACACATATTCACACAGCTGCGCACGCACACACACACACACACACACATATATATGTACATACGTCAGGCTTATATACCATTACCCCAAGGTACCATGCTTATATATATATATATATATATATATAATATATATATGCGTAAATTGATAACGAATACAATTGCTATTGCATTTTATACGATGTCTAATTAAAAAGTAATGAAAATATAAATCACAATTCTTTGTGACTCACTCTTGCGTATTTATTCAAAATGAGAGGCACGGGAGGAAATCGAAATATTCTTGATTGTGTGCGCGTGTGTTTGGCTTTATATATCTCTCAATATGTGAATGTGTATGTACACGTATGACCAAAAGTAGGTCCCACTGTATGTATTACATATGACCGAGCCTCGTTGGGAGAAAATGAGTTGATATAAAATTCATTGAATTTCACGGTGGTTTTATTTCATACCCAGCTGGAATCCATTTGCTCTTATATTTCTTGGTCCTGTTCTATCGAAGAGAAGAAAATAGTAACGAGAGCCAAATTGCAGCCAGTAACTCTGGGTAATCATGTCTTTGTATCAACTTTATATCCATAACACGTTTCCTTCATTACTCCGTCAGAGAGATATTATCATCATTATCATCATCTTTTAACATACTTTTTCGATGCTGGCATGGGTTGGACGGTTTGAAAGGCGTTGTCAAACCAGAGGACGGGAGCAAGCTCTACTACTGTCTGTTTTGGCATGGTTTCTACAGCTGGATTCCTCTCATAATGTTAAATAAATCGGAACACTTAACGTTTGTAACAAATATATTGTTGATTTAATACTGTACTGAACTAGTAGTTCACCTTTATCGAACATAGCAGGGTGAGTAACGAAACGGAGATCAGCAGGATTCGAACTCGGGTCATAGAAAGACATATGTTAATACCACTAGGAACCCTTTCAGCAGCTCTACCTATTCTTATATATAGACTTTTATTCTAATAACAATAGAAAGTATTTCTATTATGAGAATAAAGTTGTAAACTTTGGACCTCGGTGAAAATAATAAAACCTTAGCACATAACTTATTTATTGTATCGAGCTCGAGATTGTGAAAGTCGCACAAGAGGGTGTTCATTTTATATAAGGAGCTTGTGCCCATATCTCTGTTAGGTCCCCCGATATGGTGGAATGCGGAGAAGGGTAAATAGATTGAGCTTGACACCGAAACTGGCACTCTAGAGTTTCGACAGTCGGCAGTCTTCACCAACAAAGGTTTCTAGGTGACGTGGAATAATTGATACCATCGACCCCTATAAAAGACTGGCTTTTTGTTTTATGTAACAGGAAAAGATGAAAGGCTAGATTGGCCTCGGTGGAATTTGAAATCAACAACAACAAAAGCAAAAATAGTGATAATAATACTAATAATAATATTCCAATTTCAAATGGGATGAATTTGGGACATGCGAACACTGAAGGTCGTGCGTATAATAATTGGTGCGTTGGGAACAGTAAGATAAAAGGCTGAAGAAGATTGAAATAGAATGCCCGGCAGAGCTCCTGCGGAAAGTTTGCCTCTTCAGAACAGCAAGGAAATTTGTGGATACCTAAGGTTACAGGTAGTAACGCACTGCCAATATAAATCCTTCCAGGAATAAGACGGAACCTGAGCCAACCCAAAATAAGAATCATAATATTCTATATCGTCAAATATTATACGGAAATGAAAGAAAACTGGAACCCATAACTTGCGGTATGTGAATAAGATGCATTAACTGAAGACATCATTATTTAATGGATTGATCCTTCATATAAACATATTTGATTTTGTTTTATTTTGCGCGTGTGTGTGTGGTGTGGACAGAGTGTTTATGTATATATGCTCTTTAGAGCTCGACACATAAGCATTCCTAAAACCTCTGCGACGACGGATATTAAACCACGGGATAGGCTTAATGGGGAATACGAGCTACATAACAGAAATGATAAAATACAGAATACATTTATGGTATTTTATGATATACATGAGTGTGAGTCAAAAAGTAATGGCATTTTGCATAGGACAAGTATAATTACCAACACAGGAATATGTATCATACATCAAAATGAATCTGGTCCTCTGTGGATCACATCCTTACTTTTCAACAAAGTCATCTTTTCTCTCAATAGCAATGTTCCACCTTCGAATGAGAGCATGTATCCTTGTCCGGTAAAATTCTGTTGACTGTTCTTTAAGCCACTTCTTCACTACAGTTTTCACTTCCTCGTTACTGGAATAATGTTTGCTTCTCAAACCCTCTTTCATGGGGCCGAAGAGATGATAGTCCAGTGACGAGGAAGGGAAAACTATAATGAAGAAGTATGTCAAAGAAAAGTCAACAGAATTTTACGGGGCAGGGATACATGCTCTCATTCGAAGGTGGAACATTGCTATTGAGAGAAACGATGACTCTGTTGAGAAGTAGGGGTGTGTTCCACAGAGGACCAGCTTCATTTTGATGTATGATACATGTTTCTGTTTAGGACAAGTAATTATAGCTGTCCTAAACAAAATGGCATTACTTTTTGACTCACTCTCGTAAAACATACACGTTTCACCAAATTATTGCTAAGATTAGATAATTGCTTGTAAGATATAATCTTTTAAAAGTAACTCTTCAGTGCTTAAAACAATTTTGTTATTCTGGTGGCCACTTGCCGAAGCGTTGCATGTTTCATAAAGCATGAAATAGTGTATATGTTTTCTTCCTTTAACGTATGTCTGTGTATACACATACATACCGCTTTGTAACAAATCCCAAAATATTAATCTAGCGAAAGAACTTCGTTACTCCTTGACTACAACAGTACCACACGTAACTGCTGTACTCACATTGCTAACCTAATGAAAAATAGATTTAAAATGTAGCATCAGTTGTATCCCAGCATTTAACTCATAATCTAATGAACTATTACCTGTGCATGAAAGACTGAACATTGATATTCGTACTCCAATCAACGAAATGATATTATTTCGTTATGGAATACGGACAAAAGGTTCATACTTTTGTTCGACACATTGATGGAGATGAAGATAGTTTTTTTTTTTTTTTTTTTTATAGTTTCTCCTTCATTGCACGGTTCCTCCTCCGTGTGTTGCAACCATAATCTCCTGATATCAGATGATTATGGCTACAGATTATCTTTTTTTTTTATATATTTTTCGTTTTGCTTTTTCTTCAGCCGTAGGACATTTAAGGAGATAGAGATCATAAATTTTTTCTGAACGGGGCTCGGTAGTTGCAGGGTTCAAAACCTGAAATATTGATAGGTGAGGACAAGTCGACTACATCAACCCCACTCCTTGACTGATACTTAGTCTATGACCCGCGAAGGGATGAAAGCCAAAATTTTCATCGGTCTTTATTCAGAACGCAAAGACCCAGCAGAAATGTCACTACGCATTTTGCCCGAAGCGCTAACGATTCTACCACCTCGTCACCTTCTTTTGTAAGATATAACTATTTAACACAGGCCGAAAACGACAAGTGATTTAATACTGCAGTAAATGGCATTTTCTACTCATCATTAGGAATTAACGAAGAACAAAACTAAAAATACGAATCATTTTTGCAATCAGCCCGAAGACAATGTTGAACAGCTCAAGGTTATGAATGGATAGACACACAAACAAAAGACTTGGAAATAGAAAAGCAAAAATATTTACTAGACACGTTCTAACGAGAAATAATCTACCCCAGCGTGGCTAGAATGTAGGTCACCCCGGTATGCTCTTGTATTTACCGTCCGTCCTTACCCCATGCACTTAGGTCTATACAAGCTTACACAGCATACACAAAAGTGCCATGCCTAATAAAGACAGCTACCCGCTACCAAGCTATCTTACTGATAATCTGATTTATTTGTGCCTTGGAAGGGAATTTTCTAACTGCATTCCCATGGTCATTCATGACCGAAGTAGGTTTTTACACTTTACATAGAAATGGATGTAATATATTTGTTTCAAGGCATTTCATAAATCTCCTTAGAAGTATAGTATGATAAAAAAACAAAAAAACAAAGAAATATTACTGAACTTATCTTCCGGTCTTCCTTATAAGGCAAACATCGGTTTTACAATTCAGCAAAAGGCCAACAATTTCAAGAGAAAGAGTAAGTTGATTACATCGAACCTAATTACCAACAGGTAATTATTTTATCCCCCCACCCCAGAAGATGAAATGCGAATCAACCTTGGCGGAATTTGAACTCAGATTGTAAAGACGGACGAAATGACGCTAATTATTCTGCCCGGCGGGCTAACGATTCTACGGGGTGACCACAAAGTCACGCACCATGGGAGATATCAAATTTGCTTTATTAGCAATGAAGTAGGTAATCCATTACAAATGTTCAAAGTGGTGGCCATATAGCTCGAAACAAGTGTTCATAAGGAATTTGAAATTGCGATGAGCTCTTTCTAATAGCTCTTCATTGCCGTTGACTTGTTCACACGCTTCAACAATTTTTTGTGGAAGATGTCCTTGGTCACGAATCTTTTCAGAATACACAAGGGATTTAACGTACGGGAGTTAAATCTGGTGACCGTGGTGCCCATTCAATTAGCCCACGACACCCGAGCCATCTCCCTGGAAAATGTTCATTCAGAAAATCACGAACCTGTAATGAATAACGGGGCAGAGCCCAATCCTACTGGAACCAGATAGGATTTCTCCTTCCAAGTGAATGCACGTGAGGCATCATCTTGGTGACAAGCATGTCCAGATACGAATCACCTGTCACAGGGCCCTCAAAATAAAATAGTCCAATTACTTGATTGTGCCAAATCGCACACCAAACCATTACCTTGCCCCCGGCTTTTTGATTGTCTGCCTCCATCCAATGACGATTGGTTTGTGAGTCATGTCGGCAGTTGTGAAAGAGACAAAAATTGGGGAGGGGGGTGGATGTTAGCAATTTGACAAATTGCAGAATGGCCACCCAGCATATCTGTGAAACATTTTTACCTCATATCTATGCCACTGTATGCATTTATTATTATAGCTCACGTCGAATCTTCCGTGGTGTTGTTTTTTCATATAAAATAAAATATATGCAACTTATAAAAATAATATTTATGTGTGTGTGTGTGTGTGTGTGTGTGTATACAGTACAGTGCGGTTTCTACTTCGCGGATTTTCACTAATCGCAGGGGGTTTTGGAACGTAGCGCCCGCGATAGCCGAGGGATTACTGCATTTTTGTAAGAGAGAAGGGAAAGATGAGGGATATCGATATAAAGTAAGAGAGGAATGGAGGAAGATGTAAACCGAGACAGAGGCGTTGGAAAAGCTAGAGATGAGAAGTTATGGAGAAGAAAGCAATAAAGATAGAAGGTAGTTGTGTGTGTGTATGAGAGAGAGAAAGAGAGAGGAGGAGAGAAGGTGAAAGAGAGAAATAGAGAGAAGGAAGGAGAGAATTGTTGTGACCAATAGAAAGACGGTTATATACATTATGTACTAAGTCTGGTGTTAGTATGTCGGAGTGAGTGAGTGAGTGAAGGAACGGAAAGAGAGTGTGTACATATGTGTGTGTGTGTGTGTGAATATATAATGGATTTGAAATATATTTAGTCATGCATTTGCTTCACAAAGAGAGAGGGGGGAGAGGAGGAGGAAGGAAATGGAAGTGGGTGAGTTTGAGTTATACAGTGGGATGGAATGTAACGGTTAGATAGGTAGGTAGGTAGACAGATAGATAGATATACAGATAGATAGATAGATAGATGTGTGAGAAAGGTTTGTTGTTGAATAGAGGAATTCCCGCCGTATCCATCCAGTCATTATATGAATCAAGTAGAAGGTGGCGAGCTGGCAAAATCGTTAGCACGCCGGGCAAAATACTTAGCGATATATCGTCCGTCTTCATGTTCTGAGTTCAAATTCTGCCGAGGTCGACTTTGCCTTTCATTTTTTCGGGGTTGTTTAAATAAGTACCAGTTACGTACTGGAGTTAATATAATCCAATAGAAAGTATTATGTGAATCAAGTGCGTCTTTCATTTTTGTAATACAGAAGCGCGTGGTTTGAGGGATATTTGGCGGCTGTTTCTTGCAAGGCGTGCAACCACGTAAAGAGATTTCCTTGAGAGAGACAGGGAGAGAGAAAGGTTGGCTAGCGAGAGAACGAGAGTGGTCGAGATAAAGTGACAGAGAGCTAATGAGAGAGTTCGACGATTAGGGTTGGAGGAGGAGCGACTGACTTTATAGGAGGGAGAGGGGTGAGAGGGGGAATGAAAGAGAGAGGGAGACAGAGAGAGAGGGAGGGCAGAAGAGGGACTGGTAACTATTGAACAGATAGAGAAAATAAAACGGAGTGGGAGATAGCAAACGATATCTCAATGGAGAAAGTGAGACTTGAACTCAAAACTCTATTGTTTGGAAGCTATTATTCCAGTTCCAATCGTATCAGCATCATCACCATCATCAACACGAACCCATCGTCGACATCACCCTGCATAACTACCACTATCTCTTTTATTATTAAAAGATATTTTACCCATCATTCGACCTGCTAGAAATAGCAGCCTGATTATTACAAATTATCCATTAATATATCATGGAAAGAAGGTCGCATTCGACAACGTAGCTCCAGGTGTATGTGGTCAGTTATGAGCGTCTTTCATAAAAGGCCTGGTCAGATTACCAAACAATCTTTCTATCTTATTCTGTGTGTTTGTGCGTGTGTGTTAGTGTCTGTCTGTCTCTTGTTCTCTCCCCCACCTTTCTCTCTCATTCTGATTCCCATTTAATTTTTTTTTTTACCAGTTTCAGTCATTTCATTGACTTCGGGCATGCACGAGCACTGATACGAAGGATTCTAGTCGAACAAGTGGACCCCAAGAGTTATATTTTTAAAGCCTAGTACTTATTCTATCGTTCTCTTTTGCCGAACCGCTACGTTACAGGGACGTAACACACCAACACCGGTTGTCAAGCGGTGATAGAGGGACAAACACACATACAGACATAGAGATATACATATGTGTGTGAATATACGACAGGTTTCCGCCTACCAAATCCAGTCAGAAGGTTTTGGTCGTCCCGAGGCTATAGTGGAAGACATATCTAGGTGCCATGCTATGGGACTGAACCTGAGGCCTTGAGGTTGGAAAGCAAGCTTCTTACTATACAGTCACGCCTGCGCCTTATGTATTTCTGCCTATTAGTCTGTATGTAGAAAGATAAATAGACAGACGTGGAGGCGCAATGGCCCAGTGGTTAGGGCAGCGGTCGTAGGATCGCGGTTTAGATTCGATTCTCAGACCGGGCGTTGCAGGTGTTTATTGAGTGAAAACACCTCAAAGCTCCACGAGGCTCTATCAGGGGTTGGTGGCGAACCCTGCTGTACACTTTCCCCACAACTGTATTTCAAAGGGCCAGCCTTGTCACACTCTGTGTCACGCTGAATCTCCCAGAGGATTACATTAAAGGTACACGTGTCTGTGGAGTGCTCAGCCACTTGCACGTTAATTTCATTTCACGAGCAGGCTGTTCCGTTGATCGGATCAACTTGAAACCTCGTTGTCATAACCGATGGAGTGCCACGAAATAGACAGACATACAGATAGATAGATAGACAGACATACATATGGATAGATAGATAGATAGATAGAGATACATCGCAAGGGATATTCACAGCTGGAATGCACTTTATATTATCAGATGAGCAACCATAGCTAGACAAACAACGAGATCAAGAGATTTGAACTCGTCATTGCATTGTTAGAAAATAATTATTACCAATTCCACGGAATCAATACAACAACACCACTTTCTGAAAATTTTCCCACTCCTTCTTGACTCTTTCACCCTCCCTCCTTATCTTTCATTCTTTCGTTGTTGCTATCTTAACCCTCTTTTTTCCAACTCTCCGTTTTTTTTTTTTCCTTACTACCATTCTAAATCTTATCTACAGTTATATCTTCCACTTTTTAAATTCTTCTGCTCAGTCACTCTTCTGTTTAACTGTGTGCCTCTCTCTCTCTCTGTTTTTCTCCCTTTCCCGCCCCCTTCATTTCCTATCTTATCTCTCCCTCTATCCCGCTCTTTTTCGTCACCCTCTTTTTCCTTACGCTTTGATTGCCTATAGATGCTGTTGTTGTTCTTGGTTAGACTCAAGTGAACTCTAATCGTGCCGACCTTCCTTTCAATATAGGAGAAGCATAGTCGACAATATTTTAAAGTGTTCCTTTCTTTTCTTCGTCTTCAAAACAATGTTAAGGGATTTTAGGAAGATTTGTCAACTGGATTAACTTCGTAGATCCTCTTACACTTGGTTGTGCTGTTATTACCGATGGTCCTTGTTGGTGAGCAAAACTAAACGAGATCAATATAACCTGGAAGCCTACCCTCAAATATGCATTTGTGTATCCTATAACATATACAGCAATATTAGTGTATGTTTGAACATCATTATAATCAAACCTGTTAGAGAACGTTCCCTAGTAGCACGAGGGGCTAGATATAGAGGCCAGAACGCATCAATAGATGTATCAACCTGCGGGCCGGAATAAAGCCCAAACTTCATCAAACGGAGTGACTTCGGACAATTATTTCCAATTTTGTATTTATAATGTACCCCGTAAGGGAAATAATACATAGGTTAATACGCGCACGAACACACCCACAAACATACGCACACACACACACTCACACACACACACGCACACATATAAATATATATATATATATATATATATATATATATATACACATACAGATGCGGGTAGCGGCGTCAAACTCCCTTGTTGACCAAGTGCCACGTATCAGAGGTGCTTTCACATAATAGTGTAGCACAGTCAACGATGGTGCCCCAGCATGGCCGCAGCTTTCGCGCTGAAACATTTTTAAGGGTATATATATTAGGGCGACGAGCTGGCAGAATCGTTTGCACGCTGGGCGAAATGCTTAGTGCTATTTCGTCTGCCGCTACGTTATGAGTTCAAATTCCGCCGAGGTCGGCTTTGCCTTTCATTCTTTTGGGATCGAATAAATAAGTACCAGTTACGCACTGGGATCGATCTAATCGACTTAATCCGTTTGTCTGTCCTTGTTTGTCTTCTCTGTGTTTAGCCCCTTGTGGGTAGTAAAGAAATAGGTATTTCGTTTGCCGCTACGTTCTGAATTTAAATTCCACCGAGGTCGATTTTGCCTTTCATCCTTTCGGAGTCGATTAAATAAGTACTAGTTACGCACTGAGGTCGATGTAATCGACTTAATCCCTTTGGGCAATAAAGAAATATATGTATACACACACACAATTATGTGCGTTGATTTAAATTGAACTACATATACCCAATGTTTAGCCCTCCTAAACGCTACTAATGTAATTTACATGATCTTTGAACATTTGACAATATAACTAATATTTTTCATAGTTTATTAAATACATGAAATGTGATGTATCCATAGAATTTATTAGCAAACTTTACTACTTAGTTTTGCCTCACACACACTCATTTATATCTATCATTCTATATATCTATCTAAATATATATATATGCCAGAAATAAAAGCCAAGATTTCCTATAAGCAATATGGAAAGGTAGGACATATTGGATTATTGGATAATATACACCTTATTCACATGACTGTTTATACCTCAATAAAAGTCGGGGACGCTTATGACTGGAACACAATCGATAACAGTAGATAATTGTCTGAACAACAATGATAAAATATTTATAGCAAAAAAGTGTGTTTACACTAAAACTGTATTATTATTTAAACCAATCCTGTTGGAATACACAGAGGAGACGAGAGGGAGAAAGGAAAAGCGGATGAAAAAATGACAAGTTAATTTAGCGTACGTTTTACTATTAGGGAAACAGAATCAAGGGAAACGACGTTTCGGATATATTACTTTTTCGGAATAGTGTATAGAATAGAATGAGAGGAAGTAAAACGTGGAAAGAAACTCATGAAATTGAAAGAGCAATCGAGGGGAAGATACCCATATGGAGCTTATCTACATGGTAGCTGATATATACATATATAAACGGGTAATTCTTACAGTTCTATAACTAACACGTACACGCAAGGCTCATTACGCTTTCTGCACAAATATCATTAAGTCCGTATAGAAACTACTATTATTTGTAATATTTTTCGTGCTCAAGGGAAGATGTTTCATGGCCATGTTCTTATTGTGAGACAATTAAATCGCTGATAAGTTTCTGCAGTCTAATCTAATAGCATTCTAATATTGCCGTCGTAAATGCACACTCACATAAAACTGTTTACATAATTCAAACGTTTTTCCTCAACGAGCAACTACAGAAAAACTTGTACGTTGTATATTGCTTCAAAGTGTGCAGTGAGATTTTGTGTTGAGTTAGAAAATTCCAGGTTATTTAGAAAAAAATCTGTTGACTGTATATGATTTCATAACGAAGTACACCGCGTAGGTCTATCTCTATTTAAAATGATAATTTGATATAGGTTTACATGCATGTATGTATGTGTGTGTATATGCGTGTAGATAAATGTGTAGCCGTAGGTATTTTTATTTTAAATAAGTTAATATTCTGTTATATATATATATATATATATATATATATGCATGTATGTATGTACGTATGTATGTATGTAAACGTGTACGATCTCATGCATATATTTGTGCGCGCGTGTGTGTGTGTGTGTAAATGTATCATTTCAGTGATCGTGGTAAGATGGTGTTTGTTAGTCTCCAAGATTAAACACGGATTGTTAAGAAAACACAGAAGACCCGGGAGCGTTCATATCATTACGTAACATACATCCAAAGTGCTTTTGAAACTATTGTAGTACTCAACGAACTTTTATATCACGTTCATTCATACACACATACACAAAGACATACTTTATATATTTCGACGCGAATTAACATACTGTTGTATATATATACACGTATATATATATACGTATATATATATATACACATATATGTATATATATATAAATACATATATTCATACATATATATATATATACGTATGTATATACATATAAATACATGTATACTTACACATACATATATGTGTGTATATATATACGTATATATATACATGAACATATATACATACATATACGTATATATATATATATAAACATATATACATACATATACATAAACATACATACATACATACATATGTGTGTGTGTGTACGTGAGACGGTATGTGCTCGTTTAATGCTTTTAGCGAATCGATGGTGCGCTATAAGAATTTTCAGCACCGTGTGCAGGCTGTGAATTATAAAATCTTTAAAATCGAAATTGTAGATATTGAGTTTGTCGTATAGTCATGAGAACCGTTCTACAATCACAGTTACTCCAGCCTGTGCTGTTATTATAAGAGTTATAAAGACAATGGTTGAACGTGGACTCATAGGAGACGACGAGACGACGCGCAGTAGTTCGATCAGGTAAAATAAGTACTCAGTGATCTGCAATAGAATGAAGATGGATTAAAGATACCTGGGGAACACGAGGCAGTATTGAAGAAGGAGACAGGTTAAGTCTTGGGGTTTCGGTCTATCGAATTTCAGCCTCCAGACCTCGGTTGACCCAATGTCGACTAAGAGATGTAACTTTTTGGTGCAGGCATTTTGGATCTGCTTTATCGGAAGCACTGAGTGGAATTTTTCGTATTTGACATCCGACGTTTTTACTGCGTTCTTTGTTTCCGCGTGTTTCTCTCATTCTTATGTTTCTGTCATTCTCTCTCTCTCTTTCTCCCTCTCCCTCTGCTATCTGTCTCTCCCGTCTCTCTCTCTCTTTCTCCATTCTTCGTTCCGTCTCTCTCCTTTTCTCGTTTCTCTCTCTCTCACTGCTGTCTCTCTCTCCCATCTCTCTCTCTCTCTGCTGTCTCTCTCTCTCTCTGCTGTCTCTCTCTCCCACCTCTCTTTCTCTCTCTTTCTTTCACTCCCACTCTCCGTTCCGTCTCTCTCCTTTTCTCGTTTCTTGCTTTCTCCTCCTTTCTGTCTATGTGTTTATTTCTGCACGGGTACTCATGCATTGTGTGCGCGCGCGCGCGTGTGTGTGTGTATGTGTGTGCATACGTGAGTGCGCTTGTGTGCGTCCGTGTGTGCGTGTTTGCCTTCAGTGTCAAAAATTACTGCCGATGAATGGCCTGGCAGCCATCATCAGCGAAATCATCAGCGTCCAAATAACTGCACCCACTTGTATCATTCTGATTCTACACTGAAGAATTGAACTTTTAACCCCACACGTGCAAAGCCAACTTCTTAATTACATAGCTAAGTCCACACTAATATATCACTACTACTATCACTGCCGTCACTATCATCTTCACCGCCACCACCACTAACCATTACAACCACCATCTTCAACATCACTATTTTCCACCACCACCACCACTATTATCACCGCCACCACCATCTCCACTACAATCATCATCACCATCATCATCGCCACCATCATCTCCACCATCACTACTACCATTACCAACGCCACCACCATCTCCAACACCACCACCACCATTTTCACCATCACCACCACCATTATCACCACCACCACCATCAATATCATCCTCATCACTGCCACCACCATCTTCACCATCACCATCATCATCGCCACCACCATCTCCAACATCATCATTTCCACCACCATCTCCACCACCATCACCATCATCACCGCCACCACCATCTCCATCACCATCATTTCCACCATCAACACCACCACCACTATTATCACCGCCACCATCTCCAACATCACTACCACTACCACTACCACCGCCGCCACCTTCACCATCATCAGTGATGCACCAACCAACATGCTGCTTACTTGCTTTAACTGGCATTTCACCAGTTTATAACCAATCAAAATAACGTGTGTTATCAGTTTCTACAAATTAGTAATCTCTCCCTTGGGACAAGCTTGAACATCACAACCACTCATTTATCTTTCCGAATTATACATCTGAGAAGATTTCTGTCTAATACGTCTTTGTGTCTTCTTTGTATCTAAGAAGTCATTATTTAATCTGGTAGTTTGTCAGAAACATATAGAACGGCAGACCAAAATGTCTAACTAATATTTCTCCTGTGTTTAAGTTTAAATTCCCAGTCGGTCATGCAGGACTTTGCTGTTCGTCTCTCCAGAGAATGGGCGAATCGATAGAAGAAATAACAGTCAACTATATACTACTGGCTTTGACTTCTTGTATTATTCTCGTTCTTTTAAGAATATGTGTAAGCCAGTGCTAATGTTTTATTATGCACCGGAATTCGGTATATAAAGCTTTGTTTAATACTGTGTTTCAGAATTATAATCCACTGATTCCAAATTTGAATTTCGTCTTCAATTAGGGCTTGAATGAAGTTCAGTAAAATAAGCGTCAGTAACATATCGGTTTCTGGTCCTTGTTTGTCCTCTCTGTGTTTAGCCCCTTGTGGGTAGTAAAGAAATAGGTTTCAGATTTAGGGAACAAAGCCGGCAATTTTGCGCGGAGGAAGGGCTTTAGCCGATGCTATCAACCCCCCAGTACTTGACAGTCACTTTATTTTATTTGGCCCCAGAGGAATGAAAGACAGAGTTGACTTCGGTGGGATTTGAAATCAGTAACGTAAAATGATAGGGTGAAAGTCACATCAACCATTCTCTTTTCCTCCTCTCTCACGATTCAGCCAGCTCAACGACATTTTTGGAGTTGACTTCATTTAGATATACTCATACCTTCAAAATATGCGTCTTTCTGCTAGGAACATTATCGATCTTATGATCATTGTTATTTTCCTTTTATCTGCAAAGAATGCTGAATAACGGAATAACCAAATAATGTATGATGATTGGTAGATCCTTCGTCGGTTTCGACGGTTAACTTTGAGCTTTTCCAACAACTAAGTTACATGCACTGTAAATTAATAAATAAATTAAAGAAAATGAAACGCACGGCATTCATTATTTAAAATCAACACAATTGTTTCGACACAATTAGTGTGTAAATAGCATGTAAGCAGCAGAGGATTCTTCTATAGACAAGCGTGGTTTTAATGTAATTCCAAAGCCAAATCAACATGACACAGTGCTTGATACTCTTTTACTCTTTTATTCTATCGGTCTCTTTTACCGAACCGCTAAGTTACGTAGATGTAAACACACCTGCATCGGTTGTCAAGCGATATTGGGGGGACAAACACAGGCACACTAACATACATACACACACACACACGCATATATATGCATGTATACGATGGGCTTCTTTCAGTTTCCATCTAGCAAATCCACTCACAAAGCTTTGTTCGGCCTGATGCTATAGTAGAAGACACCTGCCCAAGGTGCCACGCAGTGGGACTGAACCCAGAACCATGTGGTTCGTAAACAAGCTACTTACCACACAGCCACTCCTACGCCTATAGGGCTGAACATTTTAATTTTTAATTACAGGCACAAATCTATCCAACAGGATTCAGCACAGTTTCTGCCAACCCAGTTTCCTTTACAAGGGCTCGGTCGAAGCTACGTTGACTATGTTACCAACCGACGATGCTATACAGGGAGTTGAACCCAACCCTCCTTAATGCTGCAATATTTAGATATGTCTCTTTTCTTTACGTTTTGAGTTCAAATCCTGCAGAAATATAATTTCTCACCATCATTCTGGATTGGTTTAATACAATATTTACCAATGTTATTTTGGTATCGATGCCTTGAAATGTGGCATATCTTAAAATTGTGTCTTCGTGTCGAAATTAGAAAATGCCATTCCATGAGAACGGGGAGAATAACAAAATAGTTGGATCAACGGATAGAGGGGCTGCAGAGGTCAATTTCGCCCTTAATCTTTCTAGGTTGAAGAAAATAAATATGAGTCAAACATTGTAATCAATTTAGGGGGCAATACTAGTTTGCAAAATTTGCGATCATGTAGATATATTAGAATATGAAAGCTTGTTTTCTAGGGGGTGACTCCCGATCGTTATGTCACCGGTTTGGTTCACTGAGCAGCGACGGCAGGTTTATTTGAGCGAAGCACTTTCCGAGTCAATGAAATATGCACCAGTTCAGCACTGACTTTGATGTAATCAACATAACCTCTCCCCCGAAATTGCTGGCTTTATGCTAAAATTTTAAACCATTTTTAAAGGGCACCAGATGAGGCGCATTGACAGAACCATTAGCGCATCGAACAAAAAGCTTGGCGGCATTTCTTCCGGCTTTAATTTCTGAAGTAGAATGTTGCCAAGGCTGGTTTTGCCTTTCACCTTTGCAAGGTTGACAAAATAAGAACCAGTTGAAGATAGAAGTCGGCGTAATCAACAATTCAGTTACTCTCCCTAAAAATGTTAGCCTTCGATCAAATTTCTTTCTAACTTTGTCACAACGCTAGCAGTTTTGAGGGTCGGGGCAACTCGATTGCAACAACCCCAGGGTTCAATTTTACTGATACTTAGGATATTGACACTAAAAGTGAAAGGCAAAGGTGACATCAGCAGTATTTGAACTCAGAGCATAAAGACAGGGAAGAAATTTTGCTGAGCATTTTGTCCGAGGCAGTAACATTTCTACCAGCTAACTGCCTTTCCACGTGCGAAAATTGGAACGAATTATTAACGATTGACGCAATTCATGAAGGGGAAATGCGGCTGACAAATTATCGAGCAGTAGTTAGCAATGACATTTTTTTTTATTACGTTCTTATTTCAAATCCCACAAGGAATCGACAATGATTTTTGTCGTCCTGTGTTCGCTAGCATAATTACCAATCAACTAATTGAGTTGGTTTGATCGACTGATATGTCCCTGAAAGTCTATAGCATCGTAACTAAATGGGATATCAGTATCATTATTATTGAAATGATAATTATTCTGTGAGGTGCCTACTGTATTCGGTTAAGTTGCTTCAAGTTTTGAATTAAAATCCCTATAGATCTTTACTTTTCATTGTTCTGACGGTGATACGGAAGCATCAAATTATGTCCTGGATTCGAATTAGTCGACCGAACTCATCCTTTGTACTTATGCTGATAATAAATTCTTATTACTATTATCTTTAAGGCGGCGAATCGTTAACACGTAGGGCAAAAATGTTTGACGGCATTTCTACTGTGTGCGTTCTGAGTTCAAATTCCACCAAGGTCGATTTTTGCCTTTCATTCTTTCGAGGTCGATAAAAATACGTACCAGTTGAACACTGGCGTTGATGTAATCGACTCATCCCCTCCCACAAAACTGCTTCGTGTGTGGCAAAATTTGAAACCATTATTACTTTTTTAAGGCGGTGAGATGGCAGAATCTTTAGCACCGAGGACGGAATGCTTAGCGGTATTTCGCCCGTCGCTACTTTAACAGTTCAAATTCCGCCGAGGTTGACTTTGACTTTTGTCCTATCGAAGTCGATAAAAATAAATACCAGTTGAGTAATGGGGCCAATGTAATCGACTTACTTCTTCCCCCAAACTTTCAGGCCTTATAGCAGAAAGGATTGCTATTATTATTTATTATTATTGAGTGAGAGAGCAATGCATGTCATCAAAGTGACACTGGGTTAAAATATACGAAGCCCAGTAAACCCATCATGACTACCCGTCTGATAAGGGTACACTAGGCACATGCATCACAGACACAATGACACACACACAAATACACACACACACACACATATATACGATGAGCTTCTTTCAGTTTTCGTCTACCAAATCCACTCACAAGGTTTTTGTCGGCCTGAGGATATAGTAGAAGACACTTGCCCAAGGTGCCACGCAGTGGGACCGAACCCGGACCCATGGACATTCAAGGGTCGTATTGAACCCCGTTGAAAACCACCAGTTTAGATCATATTCTGTGGAAGTTTACTAATATCGACTTGCTTAACCTAGCGACGAATTTAAAATAAATAAAAAAATTGAGCTATTTATTCAGACAATTCGGTGGCAATGGAACATAAACTAAATATTGATTTCTAGTTTTGTCAAGTTGGCCATTTATCTCTTTGTGCAGGTTATCTATAGAGGTTTCAATGGATCTCCGTGTTTGATCTTCTGTAGCGGTTTTCACGATAACCCTCCATTGCATTTTAGATTCAAAAGCCTATCAAATGCAGTATAGGACTTTACCATCCATACTTCTATGGTTAGTCATTATTATTTACCACCTTGCAGCAAGTGATCTGGCAGAATCGTTAGCACGGCAGGCGAAATGCTTAGCGGTATTTCGTCTGCCGCTACGTTCTGAGTTCAAATTCCGCCGAGGTTAACTTTACCTTTCATCCTTTCGGGGTCGATTAAATAAGTACCAGTTACGCACTGAGGTCGATATAATCGACTTAATCCGTTTTCTATCCTTGTTTGTCCTCTCTATGTTTAGCCATTGTGGGTAGTAAAGAAATAGGTATTTCGGTTGCCGTTACGTTGAGTTCAAATTCCCCTGATATCGACTTTGCCTTTCAGCCTTTAGAGATCGATAAATTAAGTAAATCGATTAACCCACCACACTGATTTCAGGCCTTGTGCCTATAATATAAAATATTATTATTTACCACCTTGTCGGCTCTGAAAGGAGAACTTATAACATTCTGACCGGGGACATATCTCAAATCCCACGATATATTTTACAAGAACCTAAGAATGGTGTTAAACTGGGCGACGGATTACGTCTACAGTTTACTGTCGTGATTAACTGCACTAGCAGAAAAGCAGCAAATGTAGTACCAATATGGCGTTTTGTCATGGCTCACACAATATAGGATTCAATAATTCAAAGCTTACACCCAATCTAGTGTGGTTAGACATTGTTGTTTCTCTCAAGATCTGACGTACATCTTCATATTCATTACATTATCGACCAGACAAACAAGTGCTGTTATACACCGATAATCACAATGCGCTTCTAATTCTGTTTTGATTGCGCCATTCTTTTCCATATTGACCCAAATTGCTTAACTAAGTTGTCCTCCTTTATTCGTGGAGGCCATTTAAATGGTCTTTTCCAATCTATTTGGTACCACTTAGCAACTGTAAGGTTCCACTTACTGCCTGCAAACTTTGCGACACGTCTGGTCCAGCGGAACTTGTGTTTTCGGTACTCTACGATTGCATCTTTCATTCCACTCCGTTCTCCGTTTATCTCAATTCGATTATTCTTGCTTTAGAAATTATTCTTCAGGGCTATCAGTGCATAAACCTGTGAGAGATGAGTTAAAATTCTAGCAAACAAATCTAGATTCTGAGCCCCACATTGGATTTAGTCTTTCACTTCTTCTCACCCCCACCCAGGATATGATCGGAAAGATCATTCAAACCACTACCCCTTATCGACAAAGAAGTATGATTAAATTTTCTGTAACTCTTCCTTGTGCCATCAACGTACGAATAACGATGACATTTTTTGACGAACACCATCTGAGTGTCTACGAATTTTGTGGGGGACAAACAAGAAGATTTTTTTTTTTTGCCTCTGGCTAATCTTTATTCATATCATCATTTTCTCAGCTCTCTACGCACAAGCTCACTACAACTACCTGGGTTTTGAGGAGAGAAGCAAATGACAAAGTTTTTTGGGGGTTTTTTTTCGACTGTATAACCATTCTACCATTTTACCACTCTGGACAGCTACTATATATCGACGGACGTGGATTAAAAGACAAAACTTACCATAGCTGGATTTGAACTCAATGAGTAAAGAACCAAGACACCTACCACGAGGTATCTTGCTTGACATTCTAACAGTTGTAGCAATTCGCTTATATTTCAATAATTTCAAATTTGGTTCGGTCATTATAAAGATATTTCTTATAAGAATAGAAGCGTGCAATTTGGCTTTTAGCTTATTTCAGTTGGAGTTTGACACAGTAAAAGTTCGAGACTGTACAATCGATTAATTGAACAATACCACATCTGGCATTATGACAAAGTTAAAACTGACGAAATAATCTATAACAGGTCTCTTGATCTGTCAGAAATATGAACCGAATGCATCTTTAACTCTAAATGTTAATCGTCGATCGCGAGCGATTATAGCACGGAAATGTAAACCATGCTTCCACTAATTATTTTAGAAGTTTACACAGCCGCCAGATGTGTAGGCTTCTAAAGCTCTCCTATCATTTGGTCCAGAGTAACGTCCCGGGACTAACAACTGGAGGGAGAGATCGCTACACCAGCATTGAGCTGGTTCTCATTTTCATCTGACAAGACTTGAGCAACGTAAAATAAAGTGCTTCGTTCACGGACACGAATCACTGCCCGATTAAGAAATTGAACCCACGACATTGATCCTGGACCCGAACACTCTATCAATAATTCCATATATATTGACCATCTAAACCAGGGGTTTTCAGTCATTTTATTTATTTACGGACTCCTTTGGTTACTATTTTATTCTGGTGGACTCCTCATAGCCATTCGATGTTTAAAAACTAGTTTTATAGAAACTTCTTACAAAATTCCTATTTTGTTCTTCACACATTAACATGTGTAGGTTGAACTATGGAAATTGTTAGAGAAAGAAACGAAGCTGTTTTCTTTTTTTTTTTTTTTTTTTTGGCATTTCATACCAATACATACAACTAAAGCAAAATTTTATCAGACCCCTTAAAATAAAATTGTGGATCCCCAATGTACTATCTTATAGTGTGGATCCTGCGAAAAAATATATGGACCCTCAGGGGTCACATGAACCCCATTGAGAACGCTAGATTCTAAATCTAATGTCTTAAAAAAGAAATACATGAAAGACATTAGATTATGCTATCCTCGATGAAGAAAAAAATTAGAGGGGACGAACGCATCTGAAACGCCTTTGATGATAAAACAGCAGAATAATGACTGACCTTTTTTCTTCACTAATTAACTGCCAAATTTTTTATTCATACTTTTTTGCTTTGCCAGGTGTCTTAGGAGTTAAAATCATATATAGTATTTAAATTTTCTTCATATAGGAAACACAGTAATCCCTGCGTGTAGGCATATATATATGTATACGTCTATATATATATATATATATATATATATAAAATTCAGGATGAATACTTGATAACTGTAAGCACCTGTATATGCCAGTTAGTGGTGTAGGTGATAGAGTATATTTATCAAAAGAAAAACAGGATGCAAAGGATTTAGCGGTACATATGTTTCTGGTCCATACCGTTTTTCACTCGATATAGAATCGAGTGTTAAAACGGTATGGACGCTTTGTTTTTGCTTTGGTGTCTCGCTCTGCTGTATACGAATATGAGGATTTGCATCCCCAACGAAAATCGTCTTTTTCCCAAACTTATAATGTAATACATGTCCTTGGTGTGTAATGTGCGCGGCTGATGAAGGCTATTGACATACATATTACATCAATTATGCATTGACATAAACTGTCTAATAAAGGCCAGAAACATATGTACCGCTAAATTCTTTGCACCCTGTTTTTCTTTTGATATATATATATATATATATATATAATATATATATATATATATATATATAAAATTCAGGATGAATACTTGATAACTGTAAGCACCTGTATATGCCAGTTAGTGGTGTAGGTGATAGAGTATATTTATCAAAAGAAAAACAGGATGCAAAGGATTTAGCGGTACATATGTTTCTGGTCCATACCGTTTTTCACTCGATATAGAATCGAGTGTAAAACGGTATGGACGCTTTGTTTTTGCTTTGGTGTCTCGCTCTGCTGTATACGAATATGAGGATTTGCATCCCCAACGAAAATCGTCTTTTTCCCAAACTTATAATGTAATACATGTCCTTGGTGTGGTAATTGTGCGCGGCTGATGAAGGCTATTGACATACATATTACATCAATTATGCATTGACATAAACTGTCTAATAAAGGCCAGAAACATATGTACCGCTAAATTCTTTGCACCCTGTTTTTCTTTTGATATATATATATATATATATATATATATATATATATACGTACATGCATAAGTACAGTAATCTCTCGACTATCGCGGGTGTGTTACGTTCCAAAAACTCCCACGATAGGTGAAAATCGGCGAAGTAGAAGCAGTACTGCACTACATATTTTTAAAATTATACTTATAATTTGTATATATTCATTTTATTATAAATGCAAAACAACACGACGGAGGAATCTATGTAAGCATAAATAATAAGCTTCCTATGAACACCTATCGCGATAGATGAACTGCGATATGGCGAGGAATTACCGTATTTTGGGAATTATGATAAATTTTTCGAAAAGTCTCAAATGGGGATCGCTGAAAAAAAGTATATTTGTCCGTATCTATTCAATTGCAATAATAAACATTATACTGGGGTTTTTAAAAGTATAGTATTAAATGCGAATGTGTATGAAATATCAATGAATGATATAGATGGGGAATGCAAAAAAAAAAAAAAGAAAAACGTTTTCAAAACAGTCGATATTTTTGTAGTACGAAAATTGCAATTTATACCATAAAATGTCCCCTAGAATTAGCCTGAGCTAATAATGACCAACTTTAAATACTAAATATTGTTAAACACATCTGTGCATATGCAATTCACTTTAAATGCAGCGAACAACCGACAGTGAAGCTTTTTTTTAACAAATCTCCAAATGGGGCTCATGGCAGGTAAGGGGTTAAGCTATCATGCTATTATGAGCAATGGCGTCGATGGTT
>NC_043002.1:62785203-62835203 GCF_006345805.1 Octopus sinensis | reverse complement strand
AAAAAAATGAAACATAAAATCGACAGGAAAAATATTGAATATGACAGCACGAAACTACATTGGAACGTGTAAAATGTTGATCGGTATTAATATTCAAAGATAAAAGATATTCCGAACATCAATTCTTCAACGGGAAAACCGATTTATTGCATATATGCGTGGGAGCATAATTAACGCACACATATACACATTCGAGTTTGCTGCTCATATAAAGGATCTCATGTAACAGAGAAACAATTTGACATGCATATTTATCCACGCAGATATTTAGTGATAAATAGATTCAGAGCTATATGCATATACATAAAGATCGAATGAGTCTTTACGTGGCTGTTGCTAGCTTTTAGCAATATTAACAGAATCGTTGCACGTGTAGCTGAATGCTTAAGCATTTTGCTACGTAAAGAGTTGCTTTGGGGTTCGTCTCCACTGCGCAGCCATGTTGTAGCATAGCCTCTCGCAGAAAAATGACAAACAATATAGATAGAAGCTCATCCTATATGTATGCAATGCACGTATGTAAGTATGTATATATGTATGTATGCATGTATGTGTGTGTGTGTGTATATGTGTATATCTTTGTATGTATGTATGTCAGGTCACTGTGAGATCTCTCATAAGCGCTACTGGTAACATAGTCCCCAGTACATCCTCTGGTATGGTCGACGACTAAACCGGCACTAGACCGGAACTAAACTTGGTCGTCGGCGAATAAGCCGGTATCCACATCAAGATAGCTTGACAGGGATAATTGCTAAAAACGCAAAAGGCTAAAAAGAAACAGCTGTCAAAAGCACGGATGAACCTAGTCTAGATTCAACAACTATCTAGCAACAGCGCGAGCAGTCAGAAATCCCGGGTCGATGTCCGTCGGGCTGGAAGGCCTCTGGGAGTGAGGCACTCCTCAGCTTTTGTTCAAGCCTATCTGTCGGAATAGTTCACTCTGATATTAAACCGGGTATGTAGGAAATAGTATTGAACATTTGGGCTATATTTTTAGTTGCACTTGAGATCCTGGCTCTCCCACATTCATTGAGCCACTACCCATATTGCTAGGAGATATCCTAGCAATATCTTGCGTTGACTTGACTCTGGAACATATCAATGTGGTGGAGTCTATGAGGCGCCGTGTAATCCTTATTGGTCTTAAAGATTGGCGCAGACATTACTTGTCAGGGATGGTGATACTCGTCTACAAATAGACACTCATCATGTACGTATACATGTATATTTAAAAGTGTGTATTCATGTATGTCTTTTAATTCTTTGTTGGTGCTCTTCCTATAAGCAAGGAGCTATTTTCATATCTGTAGTTTAGATAACGACAAGAATGGTTGTTATATATTATTACTTTCAGGAAGCGTTGCATGGTATTTGTGTTCCACTGAGAAAATGAACCAGTGAAATTAGTGTTAGCTCGACCGTATTTATGTATGTACATACAGATGTATAATAAACATATTCGTAAAACTTAAATCCGCGAATGCAAGCATAAATACGCACATGATGGTCTTCTACCTATGTGTATATGCACGTGTATGCATGAACATACCTATCGTGTATATTTATATACACATGAATACACAGACACGCACACATATACATATGCATATATATATGTATACATATGCATATATATACATACACACAGACATACATACATATATATATATGTATGTATGTATTTATATCATCTCTCTTTCTCTCTCTCTCTCTCTCTCTCCCTCTCTCTGTCTACCTCCACTGCTGGTATTCTTTGATGATAATGCACTGTTTCCGAAATATTTATCTATCATTTCAAACACGAGCTCAAATGATGAGTTAATACTTTCACACAATATGAGGAAGAATGGATTTAATAGGAATATTTAACCGATTTGGTTTAAATACAACCATTAGCACTAAATTAACGGCAATAAATTTCCTAAGCTTAATGACACCAAACTTAATGACCTCCAAGTTTAAATGTGATCAAGATTTGCATCGATAAAAATATCCTCCGCATCCTGGACGTAATTAGAAATCTATCAGAGAGACACAGTGGAAGGGTCTTTGATCTAACCATTCACAGGGATATTATATTGTGCATGCTAGGATTTGCCTCATTGGAAAGCAGGTTGAATTGGATAGATCTCCATTCGTGTCACAAGAGAAATGAACTAGAAAAGGAAAGTTTAATCTACCACACATTCTGGAAATTTCTATGCATATTGCTATGAATTTCTTGGTTCTAACACGATGTCATTCCCCATTCCTGTGTAAATGAACCAATCTCATCAACTGATATCAAGTTAACTTAAGATATTCCTGTAGTGACATCATTGCGCCCCAGTCCAAATACTATAACAAACATATTCACAGAGGTATTGCTATAAGCAAGCTTGTAACCCTCGAAATCTCTCTGTCTGTTGACCCAGGAATTTTTCCTTTCAAATTGAAAAGCAATTTGCTAAGCAACTATATCATTTCGTGGGGTCAGCGTTGAAATTAATTTTTCGAATCTTGATACGAGGTCTTACAGGACTCATTTTCATCTATTACTTGATCTGCTGAAGTAGGGCCAAGTAAAAATGAGAGGGCTATGTTTCTGCCTGGAATATGATCGGAAAATCTGTTATTTCTTCAAATAACAAAGTGTCACACCAAAACTGAATGTTTCGTGTAACTGTAGCATTATCTAATTGAACAGTTTCAGATTACGATGCAACTAAACAAATCCTTCCACCACTAAAAGGGGATGTTGCCCTTGAGAATTTCCGTCACCCTAAAGTCAAAATTGTGATTAGAATGCCTTTGCCTTCTTTGCAATGTAATTGGCTTTGAAGGCATCGATAGCGCACAAGTAGAGAAGATGGCCATCCATAATGTCATATAGAATTTGCTCATTTGACAAATTTTTAGCAATGTTCACAAATTTTCCATAAATCCTGAGGAAATGGCATCTTCAATTTTCACACCCAGTTACGATATCGCCTAACAAATTATACGTATCCCGTCTTTGTATCTACGAATATTATGCCAATGTATGGGATTTCCAGTGATGGAAATACACACACACACACACACACACACACATATATGCACACATATATAGATACGTATGTACATATATATATATATATATATATATATATATATATATATATATATATATATGCATATATATGTGTCTATGTCCGCGTACATCTGTGTGCATATGTATGTGTTTGTGTATATATGTGTTTACCTATTGAGTACATATATATACTCAGTACATAAACGCATATATACTACTATTTACTATTGTTTTTGTACTTTATTGATTTTTTAAATAAGGTTTTTATAGTATATGTTTTCTGTAATGTGTGAATAATATCTTTCATTATTGAATTGTTTTAATAGAGATTTTTCTCTAAATTATATATATATAAACGTGTGTGTAAGTGTTTATGTATGTAAATGAATATATATATATATATGCGTGTGTATCCATAAATGCATGCATGCTTGTAGTATGTATGTATGTCATTGTATGTTATTAGAGAGATGTATATCAGAGGCCATGTTACTGTTGTGCGACGAAAATTTTGAAACCTCACAAAATATATTTGAATTTAAAGCAAACATCACAGCTGTGTCATGCTTTAAAATTGATAAAACATCACTTCCGGTAAATAGCTGTCACGCACGCACGTACGTGTGCACGTGTGTGCGAATGTTGAGGAATGCTTGTTTTTAAGTGTGTGTGCGTGCGTGAGTGTGCATTAAGCGAGTGTGTTGTGTATTGCAAAATCTTGATCAAATTTAAACCCCTACCAACTGGTAGTATTATTAGATCAGTAGAGGGCAGGCTGCGAGCTTGCAGAATCGTTAGCACGCCGGGCGAAATGCGTAGCCGTATTTCGTCTGCCGTTACGTTCTTAGTTCAAATTCCGCCGAGGTTGACTCTGCCTTTCATCCTTTCGGGGTCGATTAAATAAGTACCAGTTACGTACTGGAGTCGATGTAATCGACTTAATCCCTTTGTCTGTCCTTGTTTGTCCCCTCTGTGTTTAGCCCCTTGGGGCAATAAAGGAATTAATTATATGTTGCAAGATAGTGATCAAATTATAGCCCCTACCAACTGATAGTATTATTTGATCAGTAGAGGGCAAGCGGCGGACTGGCAGAAACGTTAGCATGTATTTCGCTCGCCTTTACGTTCTGAGTTCAAATTCCACCGAGGTTGACTTTGCCTTTCATTATTTCGGGGTCGATAAATTAATTACCAGAGAAACACTGGGATCGATGTAATCAACTAGTCCCCTCCCCACAAATTTTAGGCATTGTGCATTTAGTAGAAAAGATTATTGGATCAGTAGATGAGTTTTCACGGAGAGTTAGTATAAGCTGTGCCTTAAGAACTACCCTTTATGGGAATGATGTCTTAAAGAATCCCTTTCCATTGCATAAACCGAGATTATTTTCGCATAGCAAGCTTTCCGCAATATCAAGGAATTAGTCTCTATTCGCTCTACATTGAATGTGGCAGATTTCTTATAGTCATGTGACTACAGATTATGCGCACCTGGAGTTGCAAAACGAGTCTGTGAGTCAAGAGGTGCAAAACGGTGAGACGATGTTAGTTTCACAGTTAGGCTTACGAAGATTAAGACCCGGGGTCGATTTGTTCGACTAAAGGTGGTGCACCAGCATGGTCGCAGTTAAATGACTGAAGCAAAGGAACAAAAAAGAAAATAACGTGATTTTAGCACGCATATAAATTAATTTTCTCCGAGACATCATGCCTCGCGATGATTCCTGTGGCTGAGTGGTAAGAGGCGTACTTCTCAACCATATGGTTCTAAATGGTACCATGAGCAAGTGTCATCAGATATTAGCCTCGAGCCGATCAAAAACTTATGAGTGGATTTTGTAGACGGAAACTGAAAGAAGCTTATCGTTTGTGTGTGTATGTCCTAGCACGTGCGTGCGTGTTTGTCTCAAACCACTACGGCTTGACACTGGTGTTGTTTACGTTCCCACAACCTAGCGGTTCGGCAAAAGAGTCCGATAATATACTTAGAGGTTTAAAATATAATAAGTACGGGAGACGATTCGGTAGAGTAAAATTCCTGGAGGCGGTGCCCCATCATGGGGGAAGTGTAATGACTGAAGCAAAAGATAAAATCACAATACTTTTAGTATGATTCAAAAATACCTTTTTTTAAAAAATATTTTATGCCTTTCCAAACGTGTAGACCCAATGTAAATAATTTCATTACAAATAGAACTTCTTAACCAGTTCTTTGTCTTCTCTCATAAGAACAAGTTAGAATATATATTTACTATGTTGTTTTTGGCGTTTTTAGCGATGTCTAAGACGAGTAAAAGCATAGATGCCAAACAGTCAAGAACTGAAATACGAAAATTCAAAATGTAAAGCAGCCATAAACACTGTTCCAGATTGTTTAATCATACTTTATAAGACATATACAGTCATCTATATATTTATAGCTCAGACAAACCACACCTGTTTTTCTTTTCAGAAATTACATTATGTACAAAAACATTACTCTGATAATGGATATCAAATTTTCTATTAACATCGTAAAGAAATTGCTGTTGTTGTTTAGTCTCATGTTAGTACTGATTTAGCAAACCTATGTTCAAAGGTGTTCCGGCCACGACCTTCACGACATTTTAAAGAGCCAAGACTACGTCATGGCTTATTCAATGTGGCTCTCTTTGTTATTGTTTTTGCTTGTTTTTTATCGTACATAAAACTGTACAGTGTAATCCTTTCTGCTCTAAGCACAAGGCCCGAATTTTGGGGGAGTGAGGGGGGTGGCAGTCGATGGATCGACCCCGGTACGCAACTGGTGATTAATTTATCGACCCCGAAAGGATGAAAGACAAAGTCGCCTTCGGCGGAATTTGAACGCAGAACGTAAAGACAGACGAAATACTTCTAAGCATTTCGCCGCCTTAACTGTACCGTGTAATAAGAAGTTTTGACCGCTATCCCTGTCAAATCTAAAGGCGCTCCGAGCTCCTCCGACCGGGCTCTACTATTTTCCAAGGCATTGAATGTGTTATATATTTTTGTATGGCAACTCTTACTCTAAAATCCTGTTTCTTTCTCCAATCTTTCACACACACAGAAGCACAAGAGACAAGCAGAGAAATTCATTTTTCACGCTCGTTCTTTCTCACCGCTCGACGTCCTCGACCTATTCGTCACAATCATTAACACCGTTACCTTCTTCTTCTTCTTCTTCTTCTTCTTCTTTGTTCTTATTCGTCTTCTTCCTACTCCTCCTTTTCTTCTTCTCCTTTTCTTTTTTCTTCTCTTCTTCCTACTCCACCTTTTCTTCTTCCTCCTCCTCCTTCTCTTCGTCTTCCTCCTCCTCCTTCTCTCCTTCTTCTTCCTAATCCTCCTTCTCTTCTTCTTCTTCTTCCTAATCCTCCTTCTCTTCTTCTTTTTCTTCTTCCACTTCTCCTTCATGTGAATATACACATGTGTCTGTGTGCATGCGTTCGTGCATATGCGCGTGCATCTGTTTGTATGTATGTGTGTGAGAGTATGTGTGTGTGTGTGCGTGTGCGTGAGTGTGTGTGCACGCGTTTCTGCAAATACCTTACGTATATTCGTTCATATATATCTCTGTCTACCTCTCCATATTTCTTTCAATCCCTTCTTTTCCTTATTTCTTTCTCTCTCTCGCTCTCTCTCGCTATGCATGTCTGATTCCCTTAATATATTAACAACAGCAACTAATAATAATAATAAAGATAATGATAATAATGATAATAATGATAATAATAATAATAATAATGATATAATAATAATGATAATAATAATAATAATAATGATAATAATGATAATAATAATAATAATAATGATAATGATAATACTGCTGCTGCTGCTACTACTACTACTACTATTGATACATTGTATCTACTGTCAATCATCGTTTCGGCATCAGTTTCACCAATGTGTCCTCTCCTCGCCCTCATAATCTCTCTCTCTCTCTTGATATATATGTGTGTGTGTGTGTGGCTGTGCATGTGTGTACATAAACCTATATGTAAACAAGCGTACCTATCTATCTATCTATCTGCCTACCTCTCTCTCTCTCTCTTTCTATCTATCTACCTATTTATCTATGTATCTATCTATCTATCTATCTATCTACCTACGCACCTATCTATCTTTCTATCTATCTACCTATCTATTTATTTATCTATCCCCCCCACTCTCTCTCTCTGTACCTACCTACCTACCTACCTACCTACCTACCTATCTATCTATCTATCTATCTATCTATCTATCTATCTATCTATCTATCTATCTATCTATCTATCTATGTATCTATCTATCTATCTATCTATCTATCTATCTATCTATCTATCTATCTATCTACCTTTATCAACGGTCTTCGTTATGAATTTGCTCAGCTCCACAAACGTTTTATCTCCTTTCATGTATTCCGATTCGCACTCTTCCTCGCCATCTCCTTCCCTCTTTCGTTCCAGCATCATTAGCACATCATTTCAAATTCATTCGCATAAGCCATACATACAAAATTTCACGTCCATGCACAAACACAAGCAATTATTCATGTTCATACATATGTATGCATGTATGTAGGCAGGCATGCATGTATGTACGTATGTATGTATGTATGTATTTGTATCTGTCTGTGTGTGTATGTATATGTTTATATGTGTCTGTGTGTGTATGTATGTGTATATGTATGTAAGCATGCATGTATGTGTGTGCATGTATGTACGTATGTATGCATGTATCTGTGTGCGTATGTGAGTGTATATGTGTATGTATGCATGTATTATGTATGTGTGTGTATGTATGTATTCAGGTATGCATGCATTCATGTATCTGTATATGTGTATATGTATGAATGTGAGTATGCGTGTATATATGCATTCTGTATGTGTGTGTACATGCATGTATGAGTGTATGTTTGTATGCATGTATCCATGTGTGTGCTTGTATGTACGTATGTATGTATGTTTGTATGTGTGTGTATGTATGGTTGTGTGTGTATGTATGTATACACACATATTCACCTGACATATACTGATTATTATGTAGGGGTACGCTGAGCATCTTATAAACAAAGACAGGTGCGTGCGCCTGCAAAATGACGTGCACACATGCACACAGATACATACATACATACTTACTTACATACATACCTACATACATACATACATACATACATACATACATACATACATACATACACGGACACACATACACATAGAAAATGCATGATGCACATATATGATAAAGACTGTGCAACGCACACATTTTTAATGGAGACAAATAGACAACCTTGTTTATCAATACGTACATATCCACATACACACAAACAAGCACTGAGTAACTCTAAAGCTTATATACACACACACATATGCAAACACACCTTCACTCACACTCACACACACACACACACAGACAAACGCCTACCTACTGATAGAGAAACACGTAAACATACACATAACTAAATCCACTACATGTGTTTGTTGGCAAATATACACACACACACACACACGATGTATTTCGTTTAATTCGTGTCGTTTGACTGCGGCCATGCTGGAGCACCGCCTTTAGCCGACTTCTTTGTAGGACTTATACTTATTCTATCGGTCTCTTTTTTCCGAACCGCTAGTGTTACGGGGACGTAAGCACGCCAACTACTTCAGTTGTGAAGCGATGGTGGGCGATGACAAACATAGACCCACAAATACATATATATATATATATTTATTATATAGAAGGAGCTTCTACAGGACTAGAACTGTTTCATTCAAAAGAAATCATCAGGAAGCGCTTCCTGATGATTTCTTTTGAATGAAACAGTTCTAGTCCTGTAGAAGCTCCTTCTATATAATAAATTAATTTACTCTGCTATGTATTGAGTACCTTATTTACTCAACCCCGACTCAACCCGGGACCTACACATATATATATATATATATATATATATATATATATATTTACAACGGGTTTCTTTCATTTTCCGTCTACCAAATCCACTCACAAGTCTCTGGTCGGCCTGAGGCCATAGTAGAAGACACTTGAGCAAGGTGCCACTACACAGTGGGACTGAACCCGCAACCACGTGGTTGGGAAGCAAGCTTCTTACTACACAGTCACTCCTGTAAACACACACACACACACGTTTATACACACTAACGTAGGCAGATAGACAAACACACACACAGACAGACAGTTAGACAAACACACATACATACTCAAACAGACAGATAGACAAACAGACAGACAGACACACACAAACGCGCGCGCGCGCATACAGATACACACATAAAACACTAAGATAACATCCGACTGCTTACTTGATCTGTTAGAAATAGTCGTCACATATCCCTCAAATTCCAGTGTATTGTTTTAAATGCAGTGTGGTGAGGGGTACGCACTGCACATATTAGCAATGTCTAAAATGGCCCATAATGTGACGTGGTGGTTATGGTCGAAAGAATGCGGTTATAGGTTTACACATCGAAGGCGTATCTGGGTGTAATCAATAGCAACAAGCAAAATGATTTACTCACGGTAATAGTATTAAAATCCGTTCGGAAACAAACCCACTTACACACATGTACGCACATACACAAACACACACACACGCATTTATATATTTATACACACACACACACCACAGTTCAGTTGTTTCTTGTAAGCGTGGGTGGAACCGTAGTAGTCGCTACTTCTGTACAGAAGCTTCGATGTATTGTCTTTATCTAATTAAAAATACAATGGTGCATCTATGCATGCATACATACAGACAGACAAACACATACACACATACATACATACATACATACATACATACATACATACATGTATATAGGTATGTAGATGCATATATGTACATAGGCGCAGGAGTGGATGTGTGGTAAGTTGCTGGCTTACCAACCACATGGTTCCGAGTTCAGTCCCACTGCGTGGCACTTTGGGCATATGCCTTCTACTATAGCCTCGGGCCGACCAAAGCCTTGTGAGTGGATTTGGTAGACGGAAACTGAAAGGAGCCCGTCGTATATATATATATATATATATATATATATATATATATATTATATATATATATATATATATATATATATGTGTGTGTGTTTACGTCCCCGTAACTTAGCGGTTCGGCAAAAGAGACCGATCGAATAAGTACTAGGCTTACAAAGAATAAGTCCAGGGGTCGATTCCCTCGACTAAAGGCGGTGCTCTAGCATGGCCGCAGTCAAATGACTGAAGCATATAAAAGAGAGTAAAAAGAGAGTATGAATATATGTACATGCATATATTAGTTCTCGAAGTACTATGAACTTAGAAATAAACGCATGCAGAGGCCTGGAATTTTGGGGGAGGGGGCCAGTGGATTAGATCGACCCAAATACGCAACTGGTACCTAATTTATCGACCCCGAAAGGATGAAAGGTATACTGGCCTTGGGCGGAATTTGAACTTGGTACGTAAGGACAGACGAAATACTGCTACGTACATCGCCCCGTGCGCTAACGGTTCTGCTAGGTCACCGCCTTAAAGTATGCAAATATTGGCTTGTAAAACCATTTTGGATACAAACAAATCGAAAGTTAACTGTGGGACAGGGACCCACATCTCCTGTAGATGACGTGAGAGGCATTATACTATCTATATATGCAGAGCGAGCGAAAGAAAGGGGAGGGAGAGACAGAGCAAGAGAAAGAGTGAGAAAGAGAGAGAGGGAGTTAGAGAGAGAGAGTGAGAGAGAGCAAATGAAAGAGAGAGAAAGAAAGAAAGAGTGAGAATGAGAAAAAGAGAAGAAACAGAAAGAGAGGGAAAAAGAGAAAGAGAGGGAGAGAGAGAGAAGAGAGAGAGAGAGGAGAGAGAGAGAAGAGAGAGAGAGAAAGAGAGAAACAAGTCGTAATCCACGATCTATCACCCCGCCTCAATCCGAAAGAAAGGTCTTAGAGAATATTCTCTTAAATACACAAATCTAATATAGAATGGAATGAAAACATCTTGGTCGTGGGTTTGCCAGCCTCAGTTTGAGCCGCAGGCGAAGGCACAAAAATAACCTGCTTTTTATTTACATTATTTACATTCGACGGATATTTGTCCTCATTTTGTTTGTTGTTAACGCAACGTCTCGGCTGATATACCCTCCATCCTTCTCAGGTGTCTTGGAGAAATTTCGAACCTGGGTTCTTATTCCAAAGGTATTTTTCGATGTTATTATTATTATTGTTGTTGTTGTTCTTGTTGTTATTGTTCAGGTCACTGCTTGGAATCGAACTCGGAATCTTGGGGTTAGTAGCTCGCATTCTTAACCACTACGCCATATGCTTGTGGGCGTAGTGTTTAAGATTGCGGGCTACTAACCCAAGATTGCGAGGTCGATTCCAAGCAGTGACCTGAACAACAACAACAACAACAACAATAGTAATGATAATAATAATAATAATAACAACAACAACATCAAAACATACCTTAGGACTGAGAACCTAGGTATGAAATTTCTGCAAGACACCTGATGAAGGCTGGAGTGTATATCAGCCGAAACGTCGTGTTAACAACAATCAAGATGACGACAAGTATCGTCAAATGTAAATAATGTATATAATTCCTCATCTCTTAAATATAGAACTGTATAACCTGCTTTTTGTTTACAAAACAGAGCGAGCCTGCACTTACACAGGTGCATATACACACGCACACACATGTATTTATTTTACAGAGGAATAGGCCGTGCGGTCATCTGCTTTGTTTGTTTTTTTTCAATGGAGTGCTGAACATTTTCAGACACCGTTTTACTAAGACAAATTGATATGCGCATTGCGAAGATTCATTTATGTCTAGCTATCAACGTGATGTACGTTCGTATTTTTTGTGCATGTATGTATACATATCTCGGAGTTGGTGTGCTTATAGGTGTGGGTGTTTGATATTGTTATTGTTAGAGAAAAAGTGGGACTCGCTCATCGAGACATAGAGTATGAAACATTATCTGTTTTATTTGAATTTTCTTCTATCCTCGAGACACGATTTTCTCACCAGACATTTCTCACCTGAAGATCGCCATAGCATGAAACTAGATGCGCAGGGAAAATTATATCCAAGTTATATATATGTTTATGGATGCGTGCGTAGAGGTGCGAATATGCGTTTGTATGTATTTGTGCGCATTAGTGTGTGTGCGTGTTTGTTTGTGCTTCCCTATCTCTTCCTTTCCTCTCTCTCTCTCCATCCACTGTCTGTTATGCCGAGTATGTAATAAATAATTTGCTTCTAAAATATATTTTTGGTGAAACATTCGAGCTTGAAAGTTCAAGACTGTTTTCCCTTTGAATTTTGACCTAATACAGCATTTATCATAATGATTATTATTATTATTAGGCGGTGAGCTGGCAGAAAGATAAGTGCGCATGGCGAAATGCTTAGCAGTATTTCGTCTGCCTTTACATTCTGAGTTCAAATTCTGCCGAGGTTGACTTTTACTTTCATCCTTTCCAGGTCGGTAAAATAAGTACCAGATGCGTACTGGAGTTGACCAAATGGACTGGCTGCCACCCCAAAAACTTCGGGGCTTGTGCCTAGAGTAGAAAAGATTACTACTACTACTACTACTACTACTACTACTACTACTACTACTACTACTATTATTATTATTATTATTATTATTACATTTTCCATTAATTTTGAGGGTTTCTGTTAGTTTCTGCTACGCATCCAGTTGCAATCCCATTGTGTTACTCGTGACATACATCGTCCGAAGTTGAACGATGAATTTCGTTATCGACAAAATAACCTCAGCAAAAAACGATTTTAGCGCAAAAAAAAAAGTTGAAAATCACCTTCACAGCTACTACTACTACTACTACTACTACTACTACTACTACTACTACTACTACTACTACTACTACTACAGCTGCTGCTACTAATTGTTGGTGTTGATACTACTACTACTACATCTAATGAGGATGATAGCATTGATGTTGTTGCTACTGCTTGTAGTGTTGTTGTTGTTGCTGTTGGTGGTGGTGGTGGTGGTGTAGGGGGATGTCGGAGGTGTAGTGGTGGTGGTAGCGATGTAATTGAAGGTATCACTACTGTTGCTGGTGGTGGTGGTGGTGCTGCTGCAGCAGGTCATACTACTGCAACTGTTACTACTGATAATGCATCGACTGCAACACGAAAAACAGCAGCGGCAGCAGCAGCAGCGGTAGCAGTTGTAGCAGTAGTATTCGGTAAATATAAACAATAACGAAAGCATCTCAACGCTTGCATGCGTATATTGATGTATGTATATTGTTCCCTATGTTTGGGAATATATATATATAGATATATATGTATGTGTGTGTATGTGTGTGTGCGTATGTGTGAGTGTTTGTGTGTGTGTGTAGAGGCGCAATGGCCCAGTGGTTAGTGCAGCGGACTCGCGGTCGGAGAATCGCGGTTTTGATTCCCAGACCGGGCGTTGTATGTGTTTATCGAGCGAAAACACCTAAATCTCCACGAGGCTCTGGCATGGCGTGGTGGCGGCCCATGTTGTACTCTATCACCCCAACTTTTTCTCACTCTCTCTTCCTGTTTCTTGAGTAACACTGCGATGGACAGGTGTCCCGTCCAGCTGGGGGGAACACATACGCCACAGAAACCAGGAAACTGGCTAAGTTTGAAAAGGGCGCATGATATATATTCATATATATATATATAATATATATATATATATATATATATATATAGGTGCTGGAGTGACTGTGTGGTAAGTAGCTTGCTTAAGAATCATATGGTTCCGGGTTCATTCCCACTGCGTGGCACCTTGGGCAAGTGTCTTCTACTATAGCCTCGGGCCGACCAAAGCCTTGCGAGTGGATTTGGTAGACGGAAACTGAAAGAAGCCCGTCGTATATATGTATATATATATGTGTGTGTGTGTGTGTGCGTGTGTGTGT
Source organism: Octopus sinensis (assembly GCF_006345805.1). NCBI lineage: Eukaryota > Metazoa > Mollusca > Cephalopoda > Octopoda > Octopodidae > Octopus > Octopus sinensis. The sequence goes on along the minus strand of NC_043002.1, from coordinate 62,821,259 downwards.
GTGTGTATGTGTGTATGTATGTATGTGTGTGTATAGGTTTGAGTCTCTGTATTTGTCACCCTCCCAACATCGCTTGACAACCGATACTGGTGTGTTTACGCCCCCGTAACCTAGCGGTTCGGCAAAAGAGACCAATGTATAAGTACTAGGCTTACAAAGAATACGTTCTGGGGCCGATTTGCTCGAATAACGGCAGTGCTCCAGCATGGCCGCAGTCAAATGACTGAAGCAAGTAAAAGAGTAAAAGCGTATATATATATATGCTCTGTGAATAATAATACTATTTTATAAGCTTTAAGATAAGCGGTCACCGTATAATGACAAAAGAAAATAGTCAATCGTTTATAAGCATTAAGCTTATAATATGTGATTATTACTATTTACAGAATTGTAAAAGTTGCCACATACATGTATGTATGGATGCATGCATGTATGTATGCATGTGGGGTGCTGAAAAGTTCCTGGCTTTAAGTATATCGCAAAAGCCTGGGTGGATGGCCAAACTTCCGAGTTATTTTATTTGGTTGAGAAGAACGGAAGGGCCGCTGCAATAATGAGTGAATCTTAGAGGAGAATATGTTGAATGAAATCGTGACTAACTGATCGCCCTGTTTTTTCTTCTATCGACAGTGAGGATAGATAGATAGATAATAAATAAATGCACACTTTTCAAGCCTAGCCAGGCTCATGGGCCCGGTTTGCCGGTTTCTATGGCGTATGTGTTCCCCAGCTGGACGGGACACTAGTCCATCGCAGCGTTACTCATTTTTGCCAGCTGAGTGGTCTGGAGCAACGTTAAATGAAGTGTTTTGCTCAAGAACACAATGCGTCGCCCGGTCCAGGAATCGAAACCACAATCTTACGATCATGGTGCTGATATCTTAACCACCTAGCCATGCGCCTCCACATGTATATATATATATATATATATATATATATATATATATATATATATATATATATATATTATATATATATATATGTATGTGTGTGTGTGTGTGTGTGTGTTCATGCATGCATGCATGTACGTATTCATGTACGTATGTATGTGTGGATGGAGGGAGGGAGGGATGGAAGGATAATTTCATATGCGGTGAAAATATGCAATCTGAAATTCAGACGTGTGCTTAATTATTCGCACTAACACACGGACACGCGTAGAGCCACAAACAGTTAAATAGTCTTACAGACGGACATGCATTTACGCACAAACGATGAAAAGATTACATTTTAAGGAACTAATGCAGCAGCAGCTATTAATAATAATTTCCACCATTACTACTACTACTACTACTACTACTATAACAGTAGCAGCAGCTGCGGCGCCGTCATCACATGACGAAACCCTTCTGTAACTGGAACAACAGCTGATCTTCCCCCACCCCCGCCAATTACACACTTTCGATCTTTTGTACCCTAGCTTTTGACCAATCGCAAGGGCATTTGCAATTCTTTTATATTATTTTAGTATATTGTTTTATTTATTTATTTATTTATTTATTGCATTTACCCCATAAGACCGTGTACCCAGAGATCGGTCCGATATATGCATGAAGATCTCTTTCAATCAATGGAAACACACCCATTTACTCAGTGTCCTATTCCAAAGAAAAGCCAAAATAGCAACACAGCAAATAACATACGAGTGAATTTCTCTATGGCCCTTCGTCATCTTGAAATTATTTCGTTTGTTTTTGGTAACCACTAACTGGGTTCAGTTCTATATTTAAGAGATGAGGAATTATTTACATTATTTACATTTGGCAGATATTTGTCCTCATCTTGCTTGTTGTTAAAATATCCGTCAAATGTAAATAGTGTAAATAATGTACTAACAGGGTTGTTTTTCAAGAACCAGACCTAGCGATATCTGATTCGTACAAACTACGGCCAGGGCAACGTTATAGTGTTTGTTTAAGGCGACCAAGTAGCGCATCGAATTTCTGTAAGAAATACATTAAGGGTGTGCATTTCTGCGGAGTGGTCTGCCACTTGCACGTTAATTTCACGAGCAGGCTTTTCCGTTGATCACAATTGGAACGCTCGTCGTCGTAACCGACGGAGTACCCGTTTGGTTATGTATATACATATCTTTCAACTTGTTAAAGCCAGACCATCCTATATCAATTTTGTTTTTTTACACTTGACAATGATAACAACTGGCACTTCAAGCTCTCTTTCAACGATCCGGAACTAATGGTAATCCCACGAAAACCCATCCAGCTCAATTTTAAGCATATCTATATAAATATGGGAGCGTAGGTGTTGACAGATCAGTGCGATGGCTGCATGACTGACTTCGTATAAATTCTGACGTTCTAACACATGATTATATATGCGTGCGCATATGTAGCGCATATGTGTAATCACAGATATAAAAGGCTCTAAGTACGTGAGCACACAGATGCAGCCTGGATAGAAGAAACTGTATCTGCCTTCAGACACACCTTTTTATATACTTACTATTTCTCAGAATAAAGTAGATTGAATTGCTCTAAATTTCTGCCAAAACTTTGAAATCTGAAGTACAATTAACGCTCAAGTTACTTAAGATATATACATACATATATATATATATGTCTGTGTATGTATGTATGTATGTATGTATTATATATATATAAAGATATATGTATGTATGTTTATATGCTCATACACTCATATATGTATGTATATATATATGTGTGTGTGTGTGTTTATTTTTTTAATAGTCAAGTGCACATATAACGCTATCAGTTGTTACATATGAATATATTTGTAACTATTCATCCACCACTTCCTTGTTCACCATTAATATTTTAGTTCGTTACCAACTCTTTACGCACGCGCGCACACACACACAAGTATATAAATTTACTTATATGTGTGTGTGAGCGTGAGTGCATGCGTGTGTATATATATATATATATGTATATATCTATATATAATATTATTTAATGTGCACAATATACAGTTAAGATTTAGTAATAGTTTCATGCATTGGAGATGTACTCTAGGCAAGTTTTAATAACACTCCTTCTGTAACCAAGCAATTTCCAGGCTCTGAGTACATCTCCTATACAGTATATTGTAAATAATATTTACCTCTCACTAGATGGAGTACTTCTTTTCTCGATCTTACTTTAACAGAAAAGTAAGCTATATTTGTGGTTATACACACACATGTGTGTGTGTGTGTTAACGCATATACATATATTGACATGTGTATACGTGTGCCCATGTACGGTTTCACATAATGGTGCTGTCGTTACGGTTTAGTTTCTTCCTTATCCTAATCGATCAGAGCCATGAGGGAAGTTATAACAGCCTTTACTTTCAACGATTTTGTTAATGCTTAGCGAGAAATTATATTTCAGGCTTCTGGATGTATTAATATGTAGCTAAAAGCAACCTTTAAATCTATTCAAATGTCATTTGGTCGAAACCTTCAACTTACTTAATTTTTTAAAAGAAATAGTGTCTGAGGCTTTTAAAATTTAATGTTCTATCTTTAATCATTCTATTTCGCCGGAGCATTGTAGATTTCATTCACGTCGTCACTGTAAGACTTGTTTTAGAAAAATATTAAAGATCTATATTTAGGGGAAGAGGAATTATGTACATTATTTACATTTGACGGTTAGTTCTCCTCATCTTGTTTGTTGTTAATGCAACGTTTCGGCTGATATACCCAACAGCCTTCATCAGGTGTCTTGGGGAAATTTCGAACCTAGTTTCTCATTCCTAAGGTATTTTTTGATGTAGTAATTATTATTATTGTTGTTGTTCAGGTCACAGCCTGGAATCGAACTCGGCTACTTGGGGTTAGTAACCCGCGCTCTTAACCACTACGTCATATTCCCGTGGGCATATGGCGTAAGAAAATATGTATTTTACAATAATATCTATTGGTGCATTAAGAAGCACGCTTTACAGCCGCATGTTTTCAGGTTCGTGCTCACTATGTGGTACCTTGATCAATTGAATTATAGGCTTTTGCCTTGGGTCGACATGCTTTCTGAGATAATTTCGCTGATGGAAACAGTCCGGAAGCCTATCATGAGGGTATATGTGCCTAAATGTCAATCTCTGCGTGATTTTATGTCTGTGTTTGTTAAGCACCTCTCCTCCAGAGCTTTGTTGGTTTGCTGAAGTCCCCATAAGTTAGTGTTTCGGCAAAACAGAACGATCGAAGAAGTGGCAGTTTTTGAAAACTTTATAAGTACAATTGTTGATTTGTTTGCTAAAATTTTGAAGGCGGTAGCCCCAGCATGGCCGCAAACTTATGAATGAAACAAATGAAAAGATAAAAAAATTATAAGAACATGACTTGAAAACACTAATGAATTAAGATGTGTTAGTCTCTAGCAAACATGCCACAAAATTTTTGTTTAGCAATTATGTGTCTCTGATTGGCAAATGATAAAACAAATCTTACCAAATATGGAAAAACGCGACAGCTTTTATACTAGGTATCGCTACTTTGAAATATCTTTTAACTCATTCGCAGTTACTGATTTGTTTCCCTGCGCCACTATTAGACATCACACGCACGTAGTTGTCAACATATTAGTTTCTTTCATTTTGGCAAATATACATTTAGTTTTCATATACACACATATTTTTATCTTTTGTAGATTACATAAAGATTTCATAATTCGCGAGGATGTATATAATGAAATTGCAGTCTTTTTGTCATACGTAGCCTAAATGCTCACAAGCCGAATAAGTTTAGAAAACGACAATATTCATGAAATAGTTTTAAGAATTACAGCTGATAAGAAGAGTTAGATTTCTAGATATTGCATTAAATTTAGATACAAATTCTTCCCTCACTGAAACTTAATGAACATATTAATACGAATAAAGGTTCGAACATTCTGCAATAGCTGATGTAATTTAGTTCCCAATACTGATAAGGATGCATTCATTTATGCTTCACAACATTACAGTGAAGCACTTTCTATAACTGATACTACAGATAAAAAGCAATCCACTACCCGTAATAATGTTACCCAGCTTAAAATGTAGAATAAGAAATACTTTAAGGTTTAATACTCTTTCTAGTTTAACATACTGTACATATATTATCAGAAACTTCTTACACTTAATTCCATTCCATTTTTAGGTAAATCAGAGATACCGCAAAGTATTTAATAGAAGCATGCTAAATGTAAGTTATTTCCGTACGAAGTTTGCTAATCCCATTAACTATTTTACTTCCAGACTATAATAAATAAGAATAACTTAGCGTCTTCTTCTAATTGTAATTACATCATAGAGTGGATGCGCAATATCCCAGTGCAGATTCGCGGTCGTAGGGTCGTGGGTTCGATTCTCAGACCGGGCGTTGTAAGGAAAACACCTAAAGCTCCATGGGGCTCCGGCGGGAGGTGGTGGCGAACCCTGCCATACCCTTTCACCACAATTTTTTCTCACTCTTTCTTCTTGTTTCTGTTGTACCTGTATTTCAAAGGGCCAGCCTTGTCACACTCTGTGTCACGCTGAATCTCCCCGAGAGCTACGTTGAGGGTACACGTGTCTGTGGAGTGCTCAGCCACTTGCACGTTAATTTCCCGAGCAGGCTGTTCCGTTGATCGGATCAACTTGAATCCTCGTCGTCGTAACCGATGGAGTGCCACGATGACATCATAGAAAGAAATAACTCTAATTTCTTTCGGCTTAGTTCAAGCGTACATTAGTTCTAATATTCATATCAGTTTAATACAGTTATATATTTGAGAGATGAGGAATTACGTACATTTTTTACATTATTTACATTTGACGGATATTTGTCCTCATCTTGTTTGTTGCTAACACAACTTTTCGACTGATTTACTCTCCAGCTTTCATCAGGTGTCTTGCGGGAATTTCGAACCTAGCTACTCATTCCTGAGGTAGTTTTCCAATGTTGTTGTTGTTGTTGTTATTATTATCTATAAGCCCTAAAATACACATAATTGCCCACGGGCATATCGCATATTGGTTAAGAGAGCAGGCCATTAACCCCAAGATTCTGAATAATAATAATAATAATAATAATGACGATGATAGTAATAACGTATAGATCCTCAAAGTGGGCGTGTGGTAAGTAACATGCTTACCAACCACATGGTTCCGGGTTCAGCCCCACTGCGTGGAACGTTGGGCAAGTGTCTTCTACTATAGCCTCGGGCCGACCAAAGCCTTGTGAGTGGATTTGATAGTCGGAAACTGAAAGAAACCTGTCGTATATATGTACATGTATATATGTGTGTGTGTGTGTTTGTGGATCTGTCTTTGGCTCCCCCACCATCGCTTGACAACCAATGCTGGTGAGTTTACGTTTCTGCAAAAGAGTCCGATAGAATAAGTACTTGGCTTACAAAGAATAAGTCCTGGGTTGATTTGCTCGACTAAAGGCGGTGCTCCAGCATGGCTGCAGTCAAATGACTGAAACAAGTAAAAGAGTAAAAGAGAGACACATAAAACTAGGGATGGGGTGCTGAGGGTATTATGTGGCCATGAGTGGGGCGGTGGCCTTAAAAGTTTGAGAATCTCCGTACTAATACCTGGTAGTATTGGTTATACTAATACATGGTAGTATTCGACGATGAACTTCTTCATGAGGTCTAGAACTATGTATGTTATTCCAGCATGCTGAAGAAGGTAGTGAACGCTGTGACATGTTTAGTTTTTGCAAGCGTTGCGATATTCTTCTGTGCAAGAACATGCCTTCAAATAAACGATAAGAAAAAAACTCAGAAAGATTGAAATAATAAGATAACATTTATTTTATCGTATCTATTTTTTAAGGTCTCTCACTTTTATCGGCTCTTTATCTGCTACATGTACTGCAGACATTTTTGTTTCGTTTGTAACATAGAGACGCACAGACATCAAGCGAAAAATCGCTGAACGAAGGAGAGGTAGAGATGGGGGAAAATCGAGAGGGGAGGAGAACGAGAGAATGCAGGCGTGTGAAAAAGGGGGAGGTAGAGAGGGGGAGAGAGAGATGATGGGCATGAAAAAGAGAAGTCGAGAGAAAAGGAAAGAAAACTATAAAGAGCAAGGTGTAGAAATATTGTGTGTGCGAGGTTGTGTGTCTTGCTATATGTGTGTATATTTATATTGTGTGTGTGTGTGTGTGTGTGTGTGTGAGTACGTGTGTGCTTATCAGGTAAATGTAGCGAAGATTACAAATAATCAACTCTCGATTCTCAAAATATAAGCACAGTTGGCCGCCTAATTAACGAAAAGCCCAAAATCAAATTACAGGTCACATAATAGTTATCTTCGAAGATGTAAAATGCGTGAATGCGTACATGTACACACGCGCGCACACACACACGCAAACACATATCCATTTATTTGTCATACTCTTTCTCTCCCCCTCTCTCTCTGTCTCGCATTATATATGTATGTATATGTGCCTATGTGCGTGCATGTGGGTACTGAGAGAGAAAGAAATTCACGAATATATATATATATATAATTAGGATAAAGCTATTAATTAATGATTTCTAAGTAGTCAGCGTGTGTAACTATATATATTTATTTGTTTCGGTTATTTGATTGCGGCAATGCTGGAGCATAGCCTGTCGTCGAGCTAATGGATCCCTAGGACTTATTCTTTGTAAGGCTACTACTTATTCTATCGGTCTCTTTCGCCGAACTCCTACGTTACGGGGACGTAAACACACCAGCATCGGTTTTCAAGCGATGAGGTGGGGGTCAAAGACAGACCAATAAATATATACACACATGCATACACACACACATATATATACGGCGGGCCTCCCCCTGCTTCCGTCCACCAACGAGGCCTTGATCGATTCCCGTCTATAGTAGAAGACACTTACCTTAGGTGCCACGCAGTAGGACTGAACCCGGAACCATGTGGTTGACAAGCAAGCTACATACCACACAGCCACTCCTGCGCATAGACACACACACACACACACACGCACGCACACATTATAATCTGATTAATAACCTTACGATGGGGTTTCAAAAACTCCTCTTCGGTAATCGACTATATATACATGTGTGTGTGTGTGTGTGTGTGTGTGTGTGTGTGTGTGTGTGTGGTGTGTGTGTGTGTGTGTGTGTGTGTGTGTGCGTGTGGTGAGCATGTACATCTGCGTGTGCCTGTGTTGTGTATCTGTGTGTGTTCTTTGTGTGTATTTTGTTTTTGTTACTTATCCGGTATTTATATCTATGCAGCCATTGTCGTTTAGTACTAGGCGTCTTCGAACGGAATCCGACGATTAACATCGATTTGTATCATGTTATTACTCAATCTTCCTTTTTAATTATTACGATTGAAGCTGAACGCGATTTGGTTGCTATTTCCACCGACCACTGTAAAGACCCCGCCACCATCTCCACTGTCATTTGTTTGTCGGATAATTCACCACTTTTTGTTGTTGTCCTTCGTTTATTCATCAATCGTATTCTGTCTTTCATTGTCTTTGTCACTCTTACTGACTTCCTGATAAATCTAATCCTCTATTTCTTATCACTTACTCTCTCTGTCTCTCTCTCTCTCTCACTCTGAAATTTCCTATCTCCCCCTTCACTCTCCCTCACTCCCTCGCTTCTTCTCCTCTCTTCATGTCGTATTCCGTCATTGTTCTCTCTCATACAGTGTCTTCTTCATTCGTTCTCTGTCAACTTCTCATTTTCACAATCGTACTTTCTCTCTCCCTTTCAACTTCGCTTCCCCACTCTAACCCCTTCTCTTTCTCTCTCGCTCTCTCTCTCTTTCTTTCTCTTTTCTAATCCCTCAAACTCTATAATATTAATTCTCCCCACTACTCTCTCAAACTCTCTTATTCACTAACTTCCTTCCTCTCTATCATTCTCTCTTTCTCTCTCTCTTTCTCTCTCTTATCATCTTTTCCAAATTTTCCACTTCACTTCACACATCTCTCTCTTTCCCTCGCATCTAAAATACGAGTTACGTAATTGAGAGGAAAATCCTTTGTTAGAAGATTAAAGGTTTCTCATATTCTCATATTCTCATATTCCTATACTCTATTTCTAAATGCGAAGATTAATACATTCCACATTAAAGCTCGAACAGGACATCGACCATATCAATGTCGCAGATCAGTCAAAATCAACGGACGCCATAATTGCGACAACTTTGCTTGCAACTAATTAATTAGAAATATATTATGGTGTGTGTTGCAGAAGCTAATACAAAATCGTATTCTTTGGGGGATAAATGTTAAAACCACAGAAACAACAAAACCAAATCTATACAATAATGGTTTCAAATGTTGATACAAGGCCACCAGTTTCTTCGGGGGCGGGATGATATGTCGTTCACATCGAACGAAATGCTCAAACGGGACATATTTTATGGACTCCGAAGCAACGAGATGCAAAGGTGACATCAGAGATTTGAACTCAAAATGTAGTGAATCGGAACAAATACTGCCAAGCAATTTTTCCGATCTTCTAACGATTCTGCTAGTTCACCAGCTCAATGAAAATAATTTTATAATATAGGCAAAAAGGTTGAGATTTTAGCGGCTCGTCGATTACACCAAGCCCTCTGCTCAAATGGCATTTATTTCATCAACCCCGAAAGGATGAAAGGCAAAGTTGATGTCAGTGGAATTTGAACTCAGAATGGAAAGAAGTAATAAATGCCACCACACATTCTGTTCAGAGTGCTAACGATTCTGCCAGTTAGCCATCCAATAACAATAATAACCCTTTCTACTATAGGCACCAGGCCTGAAACTTTAGGGGAGGTGTAAGTGGATTACACCGACTGATACTTATTTTAATGAACCCAAAACGATAACAGGCAAAGTCAACTTCAGCGAAATATGAACTCAAAGCATAAAGACGGCCAAAATGCTACAATGCATTCTGTCCAGCACACTAAAGATTGTGCCACCTAGCCGTCCAGTAGCAGCAGTGGTGGCGCAATGGCCCAGTGGTTAGGGCAGCGGACACGCGGTCGTAAGAACGCGGTTTTGATTCCCAGACCGGGCATTGTGAATGTTTATTGAGCAAAAACACCTAAGCTCCACGAAGCTGCGGCGTGGGTGGGGTGGACCCTGCTGTACTCTTTCACCACAATTTTCTCTCACTCTTTCTTCCTACTTCTGCCACAAAGCAGAGGAACCATGGTGTAACCCTCTATGGTGTGGTAAACTTTCAGACCCTAGTCTAGATTGCGAATCCTCTGTACCCCAGGAGGGTTCAGATCTCCACCCGTTAAAAGCCACCGTTTACGGAATGAGGATAACAACGTAGCTTTCGCGCCCGTGCAGCCGTCTGTCTATCGCGTGTGGTCGGTGGATCTTCAAGTTTCCACACGCACTCTTAGTAGCTTGGCGTAGGTTCAAATTAGAGATTATTCTTTGTGGCTAATGGCGTGAATCCTGGTTGGAAGAAGAAGAAACAGTGTTTCAGTGGTACTTAATTTATTGACCCCGAAAGGATGCAAGCCAAAGTCGATCACGGCAGAATTTGAACACAGAACGCGAAATGATAATAATAATAATAATAATAATAATAATAATAATAATAATGATTACAAATTTTGCCACAAGGGCAACAATTTTGGGGGAGAGGATGAGTCGATTACATTGGCCCTAGTGTTCAACTGGTACTTATTTTATCGACCCCCAAATGATGAATGGCAAAGTCGACCTCGGTAGAATTCGAACTGAGAACGCTAAATGATAATAATAATAATCATGATCCTTTCTATTAGCACAATAATAATAATAATAATCCTTTCTATTAGCACAAGATATGAAAGTTGTTGGGAGGGTGGCCATTCAACTATATCGACTCCAGTACGCAACTGGTACTTAAATTTATCGACTCCGTAAGGATGAATGGTAAAGTCGACCTCGGCGGAATCCGAACTCAGAGCGCTAAATAATAATAATGATAATAATAATAATAATAATACATTATAGGCACAAGACCTGAAATTTGGTGGAAGGGGGAGCATTTCAACTCAGAACGTAAAGACAGAGGATAGACCGCTAAGCATTTCGCCCGCGTTGCTAACGATTCTGCCAGCTCGCCGCCTTTAAAATCCTCATCATCATAATAATAATACCGATGACGCTGACGACGACGACGATGATAATGATGACGTCAACAACGACGACAACGACGACGATGTCAATGACGACTAAAGCAAAAGGTGGGGACGATGAGATTTGGGTATTATTAGTGCGCCCTTTTCTTCTGTGTACAAATGAAAAGAAGTTCTCAAGTAGCAGAGATGTAACGCCTGTTTTATGGAAAGATTACGCATTCACGGAAACTTGAATAATATAAATTTCTAACGAAAAGAAACGTGATTGGATATATTCGAAAGTTCCATCGAGACGGACACTTTGATCTTCCAAATTTATGATGTTTTATCAACAGTTCTACGGGATAATTTGCTGTCGGTGATTCTAGTAATTTTCACATTTATTTCGCTCCCTTTCTTCCTCTCTGCTTATCTGTCCTTCTTCCTCTCTCTCTCCCTCTCTGTCACTTTCTCACTCTGTCTTCAACAAAATTTATCAATCCGTATCATTGTAGCTGTGTCTAACTTAACTCTTTATTATATGTGTGACTATGAATGTGTGTCAGTATGTGCATATATATATATAGGGAGGGAGAGAGAGAGAGAGAGAGAGAGAGTTATATACATACAACTATACACACACATATATATATGCATGTATGAACGAACATAGAAATATACGCACAAAGAAAGGAGTATATGTGTGTGTTTAAAGAGACACAGATGTAAGAGAGACTGTGAGAAAGAGAAAAGGAATAGGTGAGAAAATGTGTTATATCACGGTCTATCTGTCGCCTTCAATCTATCTCTCTCTCTATATATATATATTTATCTATCTATACCTCTCTCACCATAGCTCTCTTCCTCTCTCTCTCTCTGTATATATATATATATATTATATATATATATATATATATATATATATGGCAAATGAAAGACGGAAGATGAAATATACGAGAATTTTTATATATATAAGGACACAAATGCTTAGGTATAACGCTTGTGTCCACAAACGTTATACCTAAGCAATATATATGTATGTGTGTGCTTATGTATATGTGTATGTAAGTATCTATATATTTCGTTATTTATGATGACACACTAGTTTTTTGAGTTTGCGGTGATTGTGGTAGACAGGTTACGGTATCACAAAAAGTAAACCCAAATCGTTACCACCTATAATCAAACATGTCCACGCCATAACCGTCCTGTGTCTTATATATATCTCGGGAATGTATTGCTCTCTATCCCTATGTTTCATAGACTCTTGTAGGATGATCTAAACTGTATCTAGCGACAATATTTATGAGATAGTGAAACCGAGTATAGATTCTCTTCTTGGCTCGCCAAATTCTCCGTTATATAACAATGCTGAGATCTACTCTTACCATAAGTGAGTAATATCACACGCTTGAAGTAAAACACAATTAATCCAGCCACTAAACAGGTCTTCGACATGCAAAACGTGAAAGGTGTGTACACTGTTCAGATCCGATCTAACGAGCAATTACTGTTTGTGATACGTCTATATAAACAGCATCCGCTGGACTCCAAGTTTCTATCTATACCAACACATTACCAATACATTACTACCAGGCTCTCTGTTTGTTTGTAGATCTATCTATCCCCTTTTTCTGACCCTTCTTCCGTGTTTCTATCTGTAGCTTTCTGCCACTCTGTGGGTGTGTGTGTGTATAAATATATATATATATATATATATATATATATAGCAGTCAAGAAATAGCAGTCAAAGGGTTATAGCTATTTCTTCTACTAAAAAGGGAGATCTCAGTAAAAACAGCAATTGGAAGGCTGACACAAACAGGTATATATATATATATATATATTCTTTTACTTTGACTGCAGCCACGCTGGAGCACCGCCTTTAGTCGAACAAATGAACCCCAAGACTTATTCTATCTGTTTCTTGTGTCGAACAACTAAGTTACTAGGCCACAACCATACCAACATCGGTTGTGAAACGATAGTAAGGGAACAAACAGAGAAACACAAATAAGCACACACACACATATATATATATATGTGTGTGTGTGTGTGGTGTGTGTGTGCGACAGCTTTTTCAGTTTCCGTCTATCAAATCCACTCACAAGGCTTTGATTGGCCCGAGGCTAGAGTAGAAGACACTTGCCGAAGGTGCCACGCAGTGGGACTAAACCTGGAACCATGTGGTTGGGAAACAAGCTTATTACCACACAGCCAATCCTGCGCCTATACGTACATATATATATATATATATGTATATATATATATATATATATATATATATATATATATATATATTACACTTCCAGTTCTTCTTTATAGAATTACGTGACTCATTTGCATTTCCCATTTTTCATCATCATATGCTGTTGATAAAGGTGGTGGTGGTGATGGTGAAAATCCGCTGTCGTTGTGGTTGGTGCTTGTGGTGTTGCTGCTGTTTTAAAACATAACTCTTCATTCAGTTATCTACAACAAAATCATTCTTATGTTGTTTTTAAGGGGAGGAAGAGAGATCTTCCTGCTAACCATTTACTTTCGTTTCATTTCATCACCCTCATATAAATGTATGTGTATGTGAGTATGTATGTGTTTATATATATATAATATATATATATATATATGCCTGTATGTATCTATGTATTGGAGATAAGAAAGATATATGAAGCTAGTTCATCTTCATAAATCGTTTACTGAACTATGCTCGCTTTTGTCATTTGTCTTGATCTTGTAGGAACAGAAATGTGAAATGATTTTGCTTTCCGAAACTGAGAAGAGCAACTAAAACATATCGTCTTTTCCTTTTATTCTATGTATTTTTGTTTTCTTTCAATTTCTCCTCTTCTCTATGTATTTCTTTTTACATCCTGTATTAATATCATGTAAATATATATATATATATATATATATATATATATATTGATACATACATACATATTTATATATACATATGTATATATATGTATATATATATTTACTTATATATATACGTGTGTGTGTGTGTGTGTGTAAATATATATATAGAGAGAGAGAGGGAGAGAGCTACGTATGTATTATGTATATATACTTACCTAACTATCTAACTCTTCGTCTGTCTACCTGACTTCTAATGTGTCTACTTTTCTAATGATATATATGTCTACTTAACTATCTACCTACACGTTGTAACATACTCTCATTTGTTATATTTATATATAACTATTTATCAATCTGTTTATATATAACTATTTACCAATCTGTATTTACCTATCTATCTACCTATCATCTATCTATCTATCTCAATATACATCTGTTATTCGATTTATCGTGCATTTCCATTCAGTTTTTTTCGTTTTATTATTGAATGTGTTCTGTATTTTCTACGTTTGTTTATTCCTGTTCTTGAATATTGTTTCCATCTGTCAAATATTTCTGCTTATACAAAACAATGTTGAAATAAAGCAGACGACAGCAGACGACAATTTAAACTGAACGGAAGTTAATGAAAAAATCTATTGACCCGGATATTTATCAGTGAACTTCCCTCCCAACATTGCCACTTGTACCCCCCACAATCATCAATATGAGCTTAACATTGTTGCCATTGTAATATGGCATACATATACACACACCTTTATATGCACACACGCTCACACACACACACGTATATATATATATATATTTATACAGACACACACACACATATATATATATATATATGCATGTATGTATGTATGTGTGTGTGTGTGCATGCATGTGTGTATGTATATTACATATATACACATGCATGTATATGTACTTATATATAATTATATGTGTATGTATCTATAAAGAATATACTCCCAAAAGCTGATACACTAACAAATCTTTCATGACTGTACCTATCAATGTACTACAATGTATCTATTAGAAATTATTTATTTTAAGGAAATTGAGTCGCTTTTTCAGTGTTTCACGTCCCCGATTTTCAGGCGACTGAAATTCAAGACATTGGCCATTGCAATAAGAACAAATGCCGCTTTGAGTAGTATTCTCCCACACTGAATAGACATATGTTCACATGCATAGACACACTCACACACACATATATGTATATAGGTTTGCTTTTATATACAGCTATAATTATAAATAATTACATTGTCCTACTGGGTTACTCTGTACTTTTGTAGAGTACAAATTTATTACTTTTAACAAGAATATACTGGCAATGAAAATGGCCGAAACTCTGAAATCACTGTCAATAGTATACTTGTTTAGCAATAATAATAATAATAATAATAATAATAATAATAATAATAATGATGACGACGACAATAATAATAATACATACATACATACATAAATACATAAACATTGGCGCAGGAATGGCTGTGGTAAGAACTACATGGCTCCGGGTTCAGGCCCACTGCGTACCACCTGGCAATGAATATATATATATATATATATATATATATATATATGCATTTGTTATTTTTGCATGTGTCTGTCCCCCACAACCAACACCACCACTACCATCGCTTGACAATCAAATTTGTGTTTTTACGTCCCCGTCACTTTGTGGTTCTGCAAAATGAGACCGATAGAATAAGTACTAGCCTTACAAACAATAAGTGCTGGGGACGATTTGTTCGAGTAAATGCTGTGCTCCAGCATAGCCGCAGTCAAATGACTGATACTAGTGAAAGAATAAAAGAAAGCATATATACACACCGTATACTGAATCTTCAGCTCACAACACGACTTTCAGACCAAGTTTCATTGACATGTTTTAGTAGTTTAATAGGAAAGTGTAAGAATAATACTTCGACATCGTATGGTCACAAAGACTTGCGTGTAATTGGTGAGATGAAATCTATACGGAAGCACCCTCTGTTGGACCGTACTTCGAATGAAGAACTGTACCACATATTGTAACTCGCGGATAACGCTGAATTACGTTAATGGAAAATAGTTACGGCCGTGATAACGTATATAACTATATCCATTGGCATATTATTTATATTCGAACAAGTGGCCTGTTCTTTAACATGAATACTCGTCGTTAAAACAGAATGGCTATTCACAATGAATATCATTGCAGAGGACATGGTTTATTGCAGAGCTCGTCTCACACTCTCCCCCTTGAAATGTATACATTGTTCTAGAACAAGATGTAACATAACTCCAGTTTTTATAAGGATGCAGGATTAATTTTTAGCTCCATTCTCTTCGCTAAATATGCAGTTAAAGCGGTAAAGGGCTTCGGCAGCTGTGTCTATTAGAGTGTCTACGAGTGACCGTATTCCAGAGAATATTCCGGGACGTGAAATTTAACTCATAGCTGGGACAATGATAGACGATGCAACACCAGGTCAGAGTAGACCTAGGTACAACAGATGCTTAGAGGTGGTTCCATACTCCCCGCCGCACAACAGAATGAAGTTTTAAATATACCCAGGGTAGGCTCTGACCTTGGTTATGCGTGATTAGACGCATGAAAGAGTAACTAAGAGTAAACAAACCAAAGACGAGTTTAAATATATTTGGTAGGTATTTGAATTTTGCAGTTTGTCATGGAGAAAAATACTCGCTTCGGACAAAAGAGATGTCGAAGCAACTTAGCCAACTCAACTATGTCGGAATCACGGACGCACTTTCAACACTACTCAAATATAAGACAGAAAAAAAGTACATACTCTCTTTGATTTAACACGTGAATGAGTATTTCAGCTATTGAGTGCATTCATTTAGTAGGATCAAGTTTGTAGCTAAAATCCGGAGTCGGTTACCGATCAAACGATTACTAAATAGTTTAGGCTTCAATTCTTATTGAGACAACATGCATACAGATTTCTATATCTCTCTTTCAACCATTCCTCTGAAGATCAGCGAAATTTCACGCGTGTTACCCTCCGCCATCAAACAAAGTTTAAAGAAAACAACTACAATATTTTCAATAGGAAGGTAACACTCTCAATCTGTGTTGTTTATTAAATGTCTGTTTTGAAATGTATGGAGTGTGTGACAAAACACAGGTATAGATGTAGGTCTATCTATCACATACATATACACACACACGTTTGTATACATGAGTCTTCCATATACTATAGTACAGCTTGTCGATTGTTTTGCTTAAATTTATAAAAAATCTCTTAAAGACTTCAGAAGCAACACGTACTGGCGAGAAAACCGAATGCAGGCTCATAACTTACTTGCAGATTTGTATATATTCACAAGTTGAATTTCACACATTTCCAAAGTCATTCGCATAAGTGCTACACCTATAAAACACACACACACACATGAATATTATACTTACACACATTCACATATATAATACTATATATATATATATATATATATACGAATATGCATTCAATACTCAATATGCGTTATTTACTTCCTTTTATTTACAACTTTGTAGAATATTTTATGATGTTTTGCGCCAAGAGCGTAAATTTCGTGCAACCGTTTGGGAGAAGAAAGATTTATTTTCAGATATGGCCAGGGTTTAACGTTTCATAAAACATAAAATTTCATTCAGGTCTCTTCGGACTTTATATGTACATATGTATACAGATATGTATACACACAGATATGTATGTGAGGGGTTTGAGTTAATATGTGTATGAGTGTATATATGTATGTATGTATGTATGTATGTATATATACATATATTATATATATGTAAATATGTATTGTATATATATACATATATATATATGTGTGTGTGTATGTGTGTATGCGTGTGTGTGCATTTGTGTGTGTGTGTATGTGTGTGTGTGTGTAAATATATATTGTATATGTAAGTGCGTATGTGTTTACGTAAAACATATCGAGATATACTTTGGAATTTATGATATTCCAACCTGTCTAATCTGAATATAGATCACGAAGAGTTCAATATTCACACCCAAACACACACACGCACATACACGCACATAAACACACACGCGCGCACGCACACACACATACACACAAACACACACGCACGCTCGCATGTTCGTCAAATAGCTTTTATAAAATAGCTTATATAATTGGCATGATAATACTAATAACACACAACGCACTTATAGAAATATATATATATATACATACATATACACACATACATACATATATACATATATATACATCCATATATACATATACATGTACATGCATATATATATATATAATATATATATATATACATACATCCATACACACACACACACACACACATATATATATATATATATATATATATAATATATATATATACATACGTATATAAACATATTCATACACGTGTGCTCACGCATATGTCGGGAAGTATTTCTGTTATATATCTGCGGCGGATGCGGAAGCACTAATCACTATAACAGGGCTAACAGATGTGTATTGTTGGCGGTTAAATAGACGAGAATAATAATAATAATAATAATAATAGTAATAAAAACTATAGCAAAAAGCATTCAAGACGAAAATAGAAAAAAAAAAAAAAGAGAAGAAAAATACTACGTATGAAGCACACACCTTGTTGGTTGTCTACATTTTAATGTTTATTCCGTTTGTGCTCTAAACCAGTCACAATCATTTTTAGTCGACAGCTAATTTTTATAGCAATTTTTGATATTTTTATAATTTTTCAATCTTTTCATTGTTGCTATTTGTTATCATTTGTTCAGCCATTTGCCCGCTAACTTACCCATCTGTTTGCTCGCTATTGTTAATTTATTTTGGTATTCACCTGACTTAAATTTAAACATAGCTGCACAGACTTACTAACCACAAAATAAACATACTACTTGAAGGAGATAAATTGCCTTTATCTATCTGTCTGTCTGTCTATCTATCTGTCTGTCTATCTATCCATCTATCTGTCTGTCTGTCTGTCTATCTATCTATCTATCTATCTATCTATCTATCTATCTATCTATCTATCTATCTATCTATCTATCTGTCTGTCTGTCTGTCTATCTATCTATCTATCTATCTATCTATCTATCTATCTATCTATCTATTTGTCTGTCTGTCTGTTTATATCTCTACTTCTCTCTCTATCTCTTTCTCTGCCCGTCTTTCTGAATGTCTCTTTTTCTGTCTTTCTGCCTGCTTGTTTATCTCTGTACCTGTCTATATCTATATCTGTCTCCCTGTCTTTTTATCTATCTATCTATCTATCTACGTGTGTGTGTCTCTCTCTTTTTCTCTCTCTCCCTATATATATATATATATATATATATATATATTATATATATATATATATATATATATATATATTCGACATACATGTGCGTGTGTCTGTGTTTGTGCCTATACGTACATGAAGTATATTCTACTATTTAACACGCTCAATATGCTATAAAAGACGTTATGTTTTTGCTTGTAAGGTGAGTTTATTTCCTTGTCCCGTCGTATTAGTGCAACTGACTTTTAACCAGAATACAAAACGTGCACGCCTTGTTTTATATCGATATACATTTGTGCTAATGTACGTATGTACGTTTGTATATGCGTATGTGAGTGAGTGCGTGTGTGTGTGCTTGTGTGTGTTATTGTGTGGATATATTTCGTTACAATTGACCGTTGTTCCAATAGCGCCATTATCAAAATGTTTAGAGCGAAAACATATAATGAACCAAATCTTGCAAAACAGTTTTGCTACGCTCTTTCAATCCAGTCCTGTACTTGCAATATATGCTGTCGATCTCAGAAGGAAAAAATCCCAGTCGATCGGGATGAACTTAGGATATACAAAAAAAAAAAAAATCCAGCGAAACTTTTGGCTTGAATGTTAATAGATTACTCCAATTCATCACCTGTCCGAGACCTTCCGTTCAGATCAGATGAGGAGTGATCGTTTTAACGCGTGGTTGCATTCTGGCTATTCTTTAGCCCTCTCGGTCAATCCATCGATCAGAATCCTGGTCAGTTCCCATCTCCGCGGTATGCCTCTTCGTATGCCGTGGCCATGTGTGATGTTGACGACCAACACGAGGCGCCAAACGCAGCCGGATTTTCAACGAATGGAACACGGTAAGAAGGGTTTAACTCTGAAAATAGATCAACATAGGCAAACCGTCTGACTTGGTGTTCCCGAATCACACAAGTAACTGGACGAATTCCAATTTCTGAGTAGCGTCGTTGATTGGATACCAAATCCGACTGATGGTAACCCATAATCCTATCAACCGTCCAGGTAACAAAGGAGTTCAGGGAGCTCCTAAGGGCCGTGTGCAGTGTCCATCTTTCACAACTATAGAGCAGAACAGGGTGAACCAGTGACTTATAGACCTTTGCATATACTCTGCAAAGACGTCGAGAGCGCAAAACACCATTGTCCCGTGAGTTTATAACCGCACAAACTCGTTCAAGTCTTTTCAGGAGTTCCAGCTCGCAGCTAAAACTGCTATGGAACTCACCTCCAGGATGACTGAAGCAGTCAACAACTTCGACATTCTTTATGAATTTGAGCCATCTGGGATAGATGAAATATACATCAGTTCTGTCCTGGGATCGCAGATCAAATGACTATTTCTTACCTTCTATACGCAGTTGCAACATTGCAACAATGGTAGTCATGATACAACGGGCAGATGTTAATCAGATATGCATCTACCAGTGAGCAAATTTACTCGATTTAACACGCTTTACCCAAAATCCATCGTCTTTTTGCCGAGATATAATTAATCGATATTCGCAATGCCTTCATTTTTCTTTCAATCTACAGCATGCTAAACGTTACTCAATATTATATCGACACATGGCAACGAGCCAAATAATTTTCTATTTTGTATTTTACTTTTATTGTTTATATTTACTCCATCGCCATGTATTAAAAACAACGATTTAGAATCCTCCCTTTCTAGAAGATTCATGTTAGAAATTGCAGCAAATTATGTTATTTTGAATACACCGCCACCACTCATGATATTCTTCTTTTTGCTAAAGTGAGAGGTCGTGGAGTAGAAGAAATTCGTTGCTATTTACGAGACAATTATGTAGATCAAAGATAAACTTGAAGATTTGTTGGAAACATTTTTTTAATAAAAACAGCAGCATATCCAGAAAGTACGACACAAATTTCAAAGTATTTACGCCAGAAAAAGACGATTACAAAACAAAAAAAGGACAAAAATAATTCAAAATCTTATTTTTTCAAAATAACATTATTTTTGCTCTCCATCTTTTCGTTCAAATCTAATTTTTTTCCTGAGTCAGAGATCTTAAAATTCTACCTAATTTATATATGTATGTATGTATGTATGTATGTATGTATGTATGTATGTATGTATGTATGTATGTATGTATGTATGTATGTATGCATGCATGCATGCATGCATGTATGTATGTATGTATGTATGTATCGACATATAAATATATGTGCGTTTGTAAGTATGTGTATATATTTATATATGGGTATATATTTATATATGTGTGTATATATATATATAATATATATATATATATATATATATTAAAAGCTACAAGTATACATTGCTTACGCATATGCTTGTTTGTTTTAATATGAACGTTCAAGTGAACTTCAAAAGATGTTTTTAGTGAAGTATCAACATTTTCTTATCGAATTTCTGAAAAAATATCAAAATTAGAGCATGTTATTTAAATTTCCACATGTCACGTTATTCTATGAAGATTTAAATCATCTACATATTTATTACACTGTATGCTTGGGGAAACTAATTGTGAGAGGTTGGTGTCCTATCCTAAAGCAATATATAAATGCGTTAAGGCGGCGAGCTGACAGAAACGTTAGCACGCCGGGCGAAATGCTTAGCGGTATTTTGTCTACCGTTACGTTCTGAGTTCAAATTCCGCCGAGTTCGACTTTGCCTTCCATCCTTTCGTGGTCGATAAATTAAGTACCAGTTATGCACTGCTGTCGATATAATCAGCTTAATCCGTTTGTCTGTCCTTGTTTGTCCTCTCTGTGTTTAGGTATTAAAGAAATAGGTATTTCGTCTGACTTCATGTTCTGAGTTCTAATTCCGCCGAGGTCTACTTTACCTTTCATCCTTTCGGGGTCGATAAAATAAGTACCAGTTGCGTACTGGAGTCCATCTAATCGACTAGTCTCTTCCCCAAAAATTTGAGGCCTTGTGCTTAGAATAGAAAAGAATATGTGAAGGCACGTGACTTAGTGATTGAGGTGTTCGAAACACGATCTTAAGGTCATGAGTTCGATTTATGGCAGCGCGTTTTGATCTTGAGCAAAACAATTTTAGCAGGTTAAAAAAAAATTGTACCTGTAATTCAATACGGCTAGTCTCGTCAAATTTTGTGTCATGCTGAATCTTACTGAGAACCACTTTTTGGGTATACATGACTGTGGAGTACTCAGCCACTTACATTTTAATCACACGAGCAGACTGTTCTGTTGTTGGGGCCAACTGGAATCCGCATCATAGTAACCGACTGAGTGCCATTAAAAAGAAAAAAAAAACAACAAAACAAAAAAGCAACAGAAGATATACAAGGGACCAGCTGGCAAATTCCTCAAAGCGTCGGACAGAATCTCATGTGGTATTTCTTATGACCTGCTGGAGCCAATGTATAAATGTAACTGTGGTAAGCTTTGCCTTTCATCAATTCGGAATCGATTAAAAAGTACATGCAGAACTATAAGAACGTTAGACCGGATGCCCTGCGATATATTTTTTCTGGCTATGTGCATTGGGAATTCAGCTTTTGCCATGGCCTGTTTTAGGTGCTGGACGTAATTCGTCGTAGTTTAGCACCACATTACCGCCAACGTTACTACCCTAACGGCTTTAGCGGACGCTTATCTGATACAAGCATTCGAGACACATTTTCGGTTTGAGAATACTTAATGTTTCTCCCGCACACCAGAATCGAACGCTTTGTAACTGGTTACAAGAACTGTAACTAATGGATAAATATAAATATATCCTTACTAAATGATAAATATATTTTACGCGCGCGCGCGCGCACACACACACACAGACACACAGACACACAGACACAGACACACACACACACACACACACACACACACACACACACACAGGGCTGTTTTGACATCTTTGCTGCTAGAATGTCCGTTATACTTCTCTGGTATTTCTCTCTAAATTCATCTATTCTTTTTAAAATTATCACTTATTCATTATGCTGGTTGTTGAATAGATCACCAGTTTTTTTTTACCTTGTCTATTTATACCTGTCTAAAATTTCACCTGAAACTGGAGGATTTATGCTATCATGTAAACTTTGCAAGCATCAAAAAAGCATTTTACAACAGCTGTTGTTAATGTGAAATCTGTGTGTGTTCTTCACACACACACACACACACACACACATATATATATATATTTACACGTATGTGTGTGTTGTGCATATGTCAGTCTATCTATCTATCTCTCTCTCTCTCTACATATATATAAATATAGAGAGAGAGAGCTGGAGAGAAAGAGAGATAGAGAGAGAGATACATACACTTGCGTCAGAAATTAATTAGCACTTCTCAAATTTCTACATTAAATAGGTTAAATCAATTAACCTATGAGCTGTTCAAAACGTCTTACTCGATGAGAAAACTTAGTATGATGTGATTTCGGTCCTTGGGAGGCGCTACCTATATCTATTAAACAAAGGAAGATTTGTCTGCATCCGCACTCCAAGTTGTTGTTGCACTGCTATGTCAACGTCATAAGGCTGTAGACTCTCAAACTGCTCTGCAACAAAGTTACGTCATCGTTCTGCGCAACAGTGAACTCGCAACAAAGCATAGTTCGAGATATGGCCACTAGGTGACAGCACATACCTTGAGTGAAGAGCAAATCAAGGGTGCTAATTAATTTGACGGTAGTGTATATATATATATATATATATATATATATATATGAACAGATGCATACATAGAAAGAAAGAAAGAAAGATAGATAGATAGATAGATAGATAGATAGATAGATATGGATTATAAACGTTCGTGCATTAACCTTGATGTATCAGTTTATAGATAATCCCAACATTGTTATATTATGTTAAATAATACGATTACTTCTTTGATATTTTTGTATAGTTAAGGTTGCTTACAGCGTAACACAGTATTTTCATTGTACTGAAGTATCCGAGGGCTTGTGATTGGAATTATCATCTGAGCATCGAAAAGTTACTTCGAAATATTTCTCCGGACACTTTATGTTCCGTGTTCAAATCCTGATTGATGACATTACCTTTTCACCTTGATTAACCATAATACCAAACATTACTCAACTCGCACTATTCTTGAAAAGTCGATGAAATAATGTATATGTCAAGTACTAAATTCATTGTTATCAACTAATCTCCTCCGTCTAATAAAAGGTTGACCATGTGCCTAAAGCAGAAAACATTATGCTGTATGTTTTGATTGTGTCTCCTTTTTGCTTCCATAGTTAAGCTTTTTAAAAGAGAACCACTCGAACGGACATCGTAACTTGCAGGATTAATATTATAGATTAGTGGAAACATTGCGTAATCTTGAGTATTTACGATGAAAACACCCACAAGGTTTCCTTCGTATTAAACATTCTTACTTCAGATCAATTGATATAATTCTCGATGGGAAACGGTATCTGGTCCCTTCTCAGGAAACTAATGGTGGCTGGTGAAATACCAGCATGTTGACCAGGTAAAATTATTTTCTTTCTCGAGCTTTAAACAGTATAAATAAAAGCCTGTCAACACTAAACCTATGCATTCTTTATGATCTATGAAAGGAATACATTGACTTATGATTCTTTAAAATTCCCCGGCCAAATATAACGTTACTCTATACACTCAACACCAATGTTTATTTTAATAAGAAATTTCCATCATAGAAACTCCAGGAATATATTCGTAGTTAAATATAACCGATTCCGATGTTGTTGTTGTTATTATTATTATTATTATTATTATTATTATTATTATTGCCGTCATCGTCAGTTTTGTTGATGTTGTTGCTGAGGTTGTTGTTGTTCAGACCAATGCAGGAAATATAATACCAAAAGTAGAATCTTTTATCCTTTTCACATGCCAATACTAATCTCTATGGGAGATTATCAATAACTAACCAAAAATACTGCTGCATTATGCCATTCCTTCAGTTCCATTCTTCCGGACATAAATCATTCAGACATATTTTAAACCTGAAAACAACTACAATACCAATAACAACAACACCAATATCAATAATAATAATAATAATAATAATAATAATAATTTTTGATTCTGATATTGACGATGACAATGATATTGATATTTGTGATGATGGAAATGATGAGGAAAAGAAGGAAAGATAGGAAGAAGAGAACGGGAAGGAGTGAAAGGGGAAGTGGTGGTAGAAAAATGAGACGGATGAAATAGCTTCCCTACATTGGGGAAAAGGTGACATTAATCATAATAACGATAATGATACTGATGATAAAACTGGTATGCGGAAAGTATTAGCTAGCTGAACAGAACGAATACCATGGTACTGCAGGATGCAGTTAGTAAGCCCACTACGCATGCAAGACTATAGGAGCTCCAACAAAACCTGTGATAAAGAGATGATGATGATAATAATGATAATGTTGATGATGATGATAATAATAATATAATAATAATAAGAAGAAGAAGAAAGTATTCGATAGTGAAGAAAGAAAATTTGATAGATATGACAGGATAGCTTGGGAGGTGCCCTAGGAACAGTGTGTAAAAATCTTGAGAACAAAATGGAACAAATAGGGGCTGTAATAAGGATGGAACACCTGCAAAAAACCGCTCGAATACTACGGATGGTGCTCGAAAAATAAAGGGTCTTACCTTAGTTCACTGGTAGTGGACACCGTTAGAAGCCGTGCAAAGGCAATGATAATAATAATAATAATAATAATAATGACGATGATGATAATAGTAATAATAACGACAAGGTATGCGATAGGGAACAAAGAAAAGTCGACAGATATGACAGGATAACTTGGGAGGTTAAGCAGTTGTGGTCGATGAAAAAAGTGGTAGTAGAACCAATAATTGTCGGAGCCCTGGCAACAGTGTGTAAAAATATTGAGAAGGACATGGAACAAATAGGGGCTGCAATAAGGGTGGAACACTTGTAGAAAACAGCACTGCTTGGAATCGCTCGAATACTCTGGGTGGTGTTCGAAAAATTAAGAGTGTTACCTTAGTTCACTGGTAGTGAACAGCTGGCACCGTAGTACATCTCCAGCGTTAGAAGCTGTGCAAAGACAATAGAAAATAATAATAATAATAAATTTAATAATAATAATATAATAATAATAATGGATTCAAATTTTTGGTACAAGGCCAGTAATTTCGGGGCGTTCTCATTCACTTCGTAATTTATCGACCCCAAAATGGATGAAAGGCAAAGTCGACCTCAGCGGAATTTGTGCTTAGAATAAAAAACAAAAATGCCGGACGAAATTCTGCTAAGCATTTTGCTCAGCATGCTAACGATTCAGCCAACTCACCGCCTTGGTAATTACATGGACCCTAGTGTTAAATAATGATTTCGGGGTCGATACTTACTGTATCGACACCGAAAGCATGAAAGTTAAATCAGAAATTAAAGTCGGAATAAATACCACTAAGCATTTTGTTTGCCGTGTTAATGATCCTCCCTCGTCGCCAATAATAATATAAAAAATGACATGTAAAATCCTCTTGTAAAGAAGATACGTACATTGGGTCAATCAAGTGTCTCTATAGGTTTTGCATTACTCTGACCACCAGGAGCCAGGGACTCCACACAGCTGCCATTTTATGGTCTACAATCGTACACATATTCATAGAATTATGCTTACTACATTCACCAGCATGCCAATAAATTTACTGAGGTAGCAAACGCCCCCTTTTCACCTTCATTGTTTTTCCTTCAAAATGAACTCTAAAACAATAAATGGCGGCTTAACCGATAAATTCTTTCAGTTCGTCATACAATTTCTTTCAACTTAGCCACAAAGCAAATAAAGCTTATAGCTCTTACCATTTAAACGACGGAATGTTATCGACGATGGATTTAACCAGTAGCAGGCCCTGGACACTGAACGAATGTGCAACGAGAGGATCAGCTGGCGACACAGACGTTGCTTTAGGGTTTATCGAGTGGCAGCAATGCTGTACCGTAGCGGATAAGGAATTTCTTGATGTCATCCCTAACTCTTGGTCTTAAACTGCTCTGCAATCGACCAGTCAGTGGATAGTTGCCGATGTACTTCCATAGATGTTCTGTCGTGAATGTCGCCACACTTCCTCATAACTAGCATTCATTGGGACGTTACTGTGGAAGTTTGACTGACAGAAATGCTCCACAGACGAAAGACTATTAGCGTCTGATAAAATTATAGCTATCATACTCTTACTTTTTGTCCTCTGCGGCTCCGTCAAGAGAAAATTGTGCGATATCGTGCTAGAAAAGGGACCAGACTTTCTTAATGTATATGAATCGTATTACATATCACACCATCTGTGCAAAATGTGTCACATAGTTACAAGGCTTCAATTCATCTGGGTGAGGGAACGTAGCATTATTTCAGTCCTCTAGAATTTCACTGATACAATTTGGTTGACTCGACGTTGTCCGAAACACATCTTCGTAAATGTAAGAAACCAAAGCTAGAGAAAATGATAAATAGGCAAAGATAACAACCTGTTCTCTTAAGAAAGATGGGATTAGGACATCTGGAGATCCAGACTGGATTCGTTTTTAGTTAAGAAATGTTTATTGTTTTCCGTTGAAGCATATCATCTTTTGTGTCCTCATATTGTCGTTATTTATACAACTTGAGTGGAGTTCGTTTTGCCTCTAGATATAAAAAAATATTTGACTGAAAATCTTCATTACCTACTAGCCACATTCTTTTATTGCTATTTTCAATGTCTGTCTTCGATGAACAGTCTGTCATATGTATTTCTAGGTTATTTCTATATATATTATTCTCTGAGTCATTGATTTATATTTTGCTTTTGCATCTACAAAAAGGTTTATTTTCTAAATATAGAAATACATGTCAAAGTACGTTTGCCAATCGCATTTACAGACGCCCCCCCCCCACAAACATATCCATTATCAAGTATAGTCATCTAACATATTTTATTGGAAATGTGTATGTATATATATATATATATATATATATGTATATATGTATTTATGAATGTGTGTATGTATAAACAGTTTAGGACGACATAAGTGGCCCTAATATTTAGGCCCTCAGATGTGTTGACGATCTATCGTCTGCTTTCCGTTTCTTAGGCTTTATGTTTTACGATCTTTCACTCACCTTGAGTTGTGCCTGATTCTAAAGGACACGGAATTGCAAAGGATCACTCGATGTAGATTTAAGTACGTGGAATATGCGGGAACAATTATCCACCCGATTATACATGCATACGTTCATTGAGTGACTACATATATGATTTATTAGACGAGTGTTTACGTTACTAAATTGGCTTATAGAAGAGCGACTAGGAGATAATGACGTCTCGTAGTAAAAGCAATTTCTACACATTGTTCTTTAAGCAACTCCACTTGAAAGTTGTTTTACTTTGAGTATACAATAGTGAGTTGAGCTAGAGCAAGGCAAATATCAATCTCCTAGTGGGTCAATTTGCTCTTCAGAAGATAGCTTTTGGAATTTCTATAAACACACATGCACATCCATAAACAGATGTACACACACACACACACACACACACACACTTCCATACAAATACAGACACGGAGACACATTCAATGACAAATATATATAGATATATATTATTTCTATTATTATTTATTATTTGATTGAGCGCCACGCATCCATTTCCAAGTAAGTTCATCTTATATCTATCTATCTATCTATCTATCTATCTATCTATCTATCTATCTATCTATCTATCTATCTATCTATCTATCTATCTATCTATCTATCTATCTATCTATATAAAGTATAAAAGCCATCTCATTATGGCTAACCATATGGCTTTTATACTTTACATTGTCGAGCAATTAATGTTTACATCTCGTTCTGAGATTTGATAATGATTATATATATATATATATATATATATATATATAATATATATATATATATATATATATATATATATGTATGTATGTATGTTTGTATACATGTAGTAGAAACAGCTTATGATCATATGGGGATAGTGCAGTTTCAAAACCGATAAACGGCTAATGACATTAAGTAGAGGGTATTATTACAATATATTGAACGTGTTATGGATCCTCTCACCGTTCGCTAAAATTATCTGCTATCATAATAAATGCTGAGGCATGCTATTGTTCAGACTTTTATATGTTACTTAGTCTGGCTCCTGCAATTATATGTGACATGCGAGGTTGTTGATTATTTGCATAACAGTAGAAAGTGGATATATATGGAGATTTTAACATCGATTGTTATGTTTATTGCGTGACACACATCATGTGAGTTACATGATTGCATAATGTTTCTACTACGGTTATGCAATTATTTCGGTACATTGCTGAAACGCGTGTATGTCCTATCAATCACTTAATGCCACATTTTTTCTGCTCATTATTCTTATATGTATGTGTGTGTATAAATGGCGTGCATGATCATATTATTTCTTGCTTTAATCATCAGGAATTACTTTCAAGTGTTTAACTTGGTTATATCGACCGTATTGTTTCCTTTTGAACTTATTTTATGGGTGTCATAAAACTGCGGGGTGTGTGCAAAAAATTGCAAGACAAGCTTAAGTTTAAAAATGGCAATACAAGAGCCGAATGGAATATATTAACCTCAAATAGTTTAACCCATATAGCTGTAGAGAAAGAATTTGTATAGTAATCTTATCTTTTATTTGTTTCAGCTATTAGGCTCTGGCCATGCTGGAATACCGGCTTGAAGAATTTTGGTCGAACCAATCGACGTTTTTTTTTATAAGCCTAGTACACCATTCTGAGTATTTTTTACCGAACCACTAAATAGGAAGAACCTAAACATAGTGGTTGTGAAATGGTGGGTAGAGGGAACAGACACAAAGACACACACACACACACACACGGGCTTCTTTCCATTTCTGTCTGCCAAAATCACCCACGAAGCTTTGCTTCGGTCAGCTATATATAATAGAAGAAACTTGCCCAAGGTGTTACGCGATGGGACTGGAAGAGAAACCATGATGTAATATTAAACATATTAGAGTGAACGCGTTTTGTGCCGACAACTTTAAATTACAAGGGAAAATAATTACAAGGTCGTAACCATTAAGAAAAAAAACAAATAACCAAAAATATTATAAGTTAGTGACTTACGTTAACGTAATGGTTTTGGCAATCACTGGAAACAACTACCATCTTGTTTCGGTCTAGCTATATTTTTATCAGCGAATCATAGACAACATCTTACATGTTGATGTAGGAATAGAAGGAACACTACCAGGATATGCAAGCTTTTATTATTGGTTGATGTTGAAAAGCGAAATTAAAATTCTTTCCAGGAGTTATCGTATGATAAATAATATTTTACGTTAAAGAAATAAATATCTTATCAGATTAATAAAAAAAATATTGATATCAATTACTACACCTTAAATAGACGTTCTTCCTCAGATTGTAGACTTCAAAAGCCAATGAGTAAATCACCACGTGATCACCATGCCTGTTAGAGATAACACTAATATTCCACAAAATACATCTTGAATTCTGAAACAGAAAAGGGTATTGTACAATTAAGTCTTGCATATATAAGTATTATGAAGAACTGAATGCTTTCGTATAAGAGTGATCTTTCGTTAAAGCAGCGAGAACGATTACGTAAAGCATTTAATGAATCAGTGAATTACAGGAGCATTTTAAATAATCAGGCTGTTCAGAAAAAATATATGCCACAATAAATTTACTTTTTCATTCAAACACAGATAAATATGTAGTTATTGTGGGCATAAATGTATGTTTTTTTTTATATATGTGCGTTTTTTCATTCCCTCTCTCTTTATTTTCTCTTAACCCTTTCTGTTGAAGAGCGTAGGCTCGAAACGTAAAAAACTTTTCCATTTTTCCCAAGCGTCAAACCAATACACTTGCTTCTTGTTCATACCCCTGACTTCGTCTTTTGTTTTCCTATAAATTTCAACTGCATAAGCATACATACATATATTACACACACACACACACTCACACACACACATATATATATATATATTAAAAAACAAACCCGAAAAGCTACTATGGAAAGCTCATAGAATAACTGTAGATAATATATAAATATAGTAGAACCTCGCAGTACGAGTGCACCACTGTACGAGTAGTTTGCTGTACAAGCCGAGACTCGTGCGATATATTTTTCTTGAAGTACGAGCAGAAATCCGCTATACGAGTACACAAATAGATCCATCTTTAAGGTAATTCACTTAATAAAACCAATTCACATTTCTTTTGCTTCCTCTAATTTATAGTTGTAATTTTACTTGTAAGTACACCTTTTCAGTTTTAAAGCCCATAAAAAATTATTTTGGGTGGTATTTGAGGGGCTGGAACAGACTAATTACAGTTTAGTGAATTATGGAAAATTGATTTGTAAAACGAGTAAATCGTAAGACGAGCTTGATCATGGAATGAATTAAGCTCATACTGCGTGTGTGTGTGTGTGTGTGTGTGTGTGTAGTTGGAATTTACAAAAAAAATTAATAAATAAAAGACGAAGACGGGTGTGTAAACAACAAACAGATGTATTAGTTTAACGCTCGGGAAGTGAGAAAGTATTTTACGTTTCGAGCCTACGCTCTTCAACAGAAACGAACACAAATAAGCACAGAGAGATAATAAAAAGATTTAGTGACTAGCGATCAATCATGGCGAATGCCGGATATATATATATATATATATATATATATATAATATATATATTATATATATTCTTAAGGTTATAACAGAAACATAATATGAACAAAGAGAAAGGCACTCAAAACATGTTGCTTATTTCCAAGTTTCGGTAGACGAGACTTCGCAAACATTTCCAAATACCAACTCCAGCAACAGTCACCCATCTTTGTATGCGTATGTGTTTACATGTGTGTTTGCATGTGTGTGCGTGTGTGAGTGCGCGAGCGAGTGCGAGCGAGTGTGAGTACATACATATGTGACTGAGTGGATATATATACGTATATACGTTTCTGTGGGTGTTTCATATATACATGTTCATACGTTCACACACACAACGACATACATACACGTGTATGTATGTATGTATATATATGTGTGTGTATATATATATATATACATACATGCACGTGTATGTATGTATATATGTGTGTGTATGTGTGTGTATATATATATATATATATATACATACATGCACGTGTATGTATGTATATATATGTGTGTATGTGTGTATATATATATATATACATGTATAGATATATATATATAGTCTTTTATTCTTTTACTCTTTTACTTGTTTCAGTCATTTGACTGCGGCCATGCTGGAGCACTGCTTTAGTATGCTTCTATTATGTATACATGCATATGTGCATGTGCATATGTGTGTATGTATTTAGCATATGTAAGCGCCTACGAATCTGTGTGTTTACGTGTGAATGTAGATACACACACACACACACACACATTGGCACCATTTGTAAGAACCGTAGTATGAAACCAGAGAAAATTTGAGCTCTTCACCTTTCACATATATCATGATGATATCCATTTTCTCGTTTTGTTGCTTCTAATTATGAATTTCTCACCAGAAGCATGCAAAAGATATGTGACACCACATAAAGATTGCCAACCGGTAAATTGGCCCAAATACTTTCACGCTCAACGCCACCTCAATCAGCAGCACCATTGCTAATACCACCACCATTTCTGCTAGCTTTTCAACCTTCACTATCACCACCGATCCTACTAATACATTAAGGAATGCAAAAGAGCTAAATGAAACACGGTAGTAGGGATGATATCTTTGCTGTATATAAACCTCTATTATTCAGAAATTTCGATACTCACCTAAACATAGGCATGTCTACATACATACATACAAACATGCGTGTAGACAAAACGTCGCCGTTCCTCATATTGCTTTTTGTCCTGTGTTTTTTCTTTTTACTTACTATTGTGTATTTCTCTCTTATGGTGTGTCCTCATTTAGCTTTAGCTATACGCAGTACATTACGCAGAACCTTCGTGATTACTAACAGTATTATTTGCTCCGCTAGCTGGCAGAAACGTTAGCACGCCGGGCGAAATGCTTAGCTGTATTTCGTCAGTCGCTACATTCTGAGTTCAAATTCTGCCAGGTCGACTTTGCCTTTCATCCATTCGGGGTCGATTAAATAAATACCAGTTACGCACCGGGGTCGATATAATCGACTTAATCCGTTTGTCTGTCCTTGTTTGTCTCTCTGTGTGTAGCCCCTTGTGGGCAGTAAAGAAATAAGATATATGTGGTCGTATAACCTCGTGTGTATCTATGTATGTTTAAGTATGCGTATGTATTAGGTTACATGGAGAAAAAAGTTTGATAGTGACTTCAAATTCGCAAATAATATAATCTGTTCTAGTCTAGGCACAAATCCCGAAATTTTCGAGGAGGGGGCCAGTCGATTATATCTAACCCCAGTACGCAACTGGTACTTAATTTAGCGACCCCGAAAGGATGGAAGATAAAATTGACCTCGGCGGAATTTGAACTCAGAATATAAAGACTGACGAAATACCGCTAAGCATTTCACCCGGCGTGCTCACGTTTCTGCCAGCTCTCCGCATTCGACGATACACAAATAATATAATGCAGCATTAGTCGTTAAAATAACTGACGGACTCCATATTATTTCCTTATTTGATTCAATTTCTTAACAGAAACGCTGTATAAGTGCAAAACTATTGAAACAAATGCCGCGAGAGACGGGATTATTATTACATTCGTTGTACTCCATCGGTTACGATGACGGGGGTTGCAGTTGATCAAATCAATGGAACAGCCTGCTCGTGAAATTAGCGTGCAAGTGGCTGAGCATTCCACAGACACGTGTGCCCTCAACGTAGTTCTCGGGGAGATTGAGCGTGACACAGCGTGTGACAAGGCTGGCTCTTTGAAATACAGGTACAACAGAAATAGGAAGAAAGAGTGAGAGAAAACTGTGGTGAAAGAGTACAGCAGGGTTTGCCAATACCTCCAGCCAGAGCCTTCTGGAACTTTACGTGTTTATCTCTATAAACACTTACGACGCTCGGTCTGGGAATCGAAACCGCGATTCTACGAACGCGAGTCCGCTGCCCTAACCACTAGGCCATTGCGCCTCCACATTATCACATTATGTTAATGATATCATGCAGATGTTCCTTGTGACCTCCACATAAGTTTCACTTTATTCTATGCTTCTTTGGTTACTGCAAAAATAGGAGACATTTGCTGGTTGCTTGAAATTCGCCCTGTTAAGGTAAAAGACATGCTCTCTTTCCTCCATGATGGTGCTGGTAGTAGTGGTGTTGTTGGTGGTGTTTGGTGTTCGAGAAAAGTTTTATGAAGTTACCATTTGAATGGTGTGAAATAGTCAGTTACTTGGTGAGTTAATTAGTTAATTTGCTAGTTAGCTAGCAGCAGCAGCAGCAGCAGTAAAAGCATTGGTAGCAGCAGAAGCCGTAGTAGTGGTGGTGGTGGTAGTAGTAGTAGTGGTGGTGGTGCCATAATCGTCAGTAGCAGCAGCTATAGTAGTTGTAGTAGTAGGAGGCGTGGAGGAGGAAGTGAAGAGATCGTGGATGTGACGGCGGAGGCGACGGTGTTTTGTGGTTGTGGAGTTCGCGGTGGTGATGGTAGTGGTGGTGGTAATGTTCGTCGTCGCCTTCATCACAGTAAGTTATGGATGTTGCCGGTGAAGGCAACATCGCCGGTGGTGAATGATGAAGTTGGTGGTGGTGGTTGTGGTGTTGGTGGCGGGGTTTGGGGGTGAGAGGGGAAGAAGATGGAAAAAGTTGTTCCATAAACATTAAATGAAATCAATAAACAATCGCTTTCGCGTAACCTGTTTTAGCATTCATATTAATTGACGTGTCTCAACACAGACACATACATCACCATCACGCACATGCGCACAATTACCCACAAACACACACAGGCATAAACCCATATTATCTCTTCTCTCTCTCCTCTCTCTCTCTCTAATATATATATATATATATATATATATATATATATATATGAATATATATGTATGTATATATATTATATATGTGTGTGTGTCTGTGTGTAGGCACATATGTGCTTGTTCATAAGTGTATGTGCATATATGTATGTGCGCGTGTCTGGGTAGATGCATAAAAACCACAGATATAGGTACATATATGCCTTTATATATATATATATACATGTATTCGTATTTATATATACACGAATATATATATATATATATATATATATATATGTATATATATACATATATAATAGAGCTACTTTGCTTCTTATACATACATATATATATACATATAAGGTACATACATATATGTAGAATGTATGTAAGTATACATGTGTGCGTATGAAGCTAAGCTGAACAGTGATAATAAACAATTGTTTTGGAAAGAACAATACATTTAAAAGGTTGTGTTTGAAACAATGGTGCTTTTATGACAAGACTGTGATAACAAAAATAAAAAGAAAAACATCAACAACAACAAAAACAACAGTAACAAAGAGAACAACAACAACAGGATCAAATAACAACAAGAATATAAATAAAATTGCCGCCTTTATGACAATATGTGTTAAGAGAGTCAACGACAAGAGGAACACTATTGGTGGTGGGGTGTTGGTTTTGGTGGAGGTGGTGGTGGTGATGATGGGGACGACGTCAACGACGTTGGGCATGATGATAATGATGATGACGATGTTGATGGTGATGATGCTGATAACAATAAAATGACAACAACAACAACAATAATAATAATTTATACTATAAGCACAAGGCCTGGAACTTATGAAGAGGGAGACTGGTACTTAATTTATCGATCCCCTAATGGATAAAATAATAATTTGAAGATGTAGAAAAAATAATGATAATGAAAGAGGAGGAGGAGGAAGAAGAAGATGCAATGTCAGTTTAATATTTTGCAATTCGCAAAGAACAAATA
>NC_043002.1:62777703-62780203 GCF_006345805.1 Octopus sinensis | reverse complement strand
AATGGTCCATAAACATTTCAGATTTCACCTGGACAAGTGCAGAGTTCAATGAACTCAGGTATTGTGATGATATCGATTAGTGTCTGTTTGAACAGTGCTCCAACTGATGGCAAAAACTTGATCGCAAATAATGGCTGACAACCATACTTGGATAACGTGGGCTTTAAGAGCCGGTGTTGAGGCTTGTTGGAACGCGCATTGCTTTCCGCTGCTGACTCAATGGAAACTTATACACACCTCTCTGAGAACATGAAAAAGATGTGCACACAAACATCTTCTATTTCTCATGACTCTTGTCCTTTTTCTCCACATCAGAAAAGAACCCGAGAATAACATGTTTGTGAAAGATTTTAAACTTTAAATAACCCCTTGGCGTTGTTCAAACTGCTATTTTGCCGATAGGATTTGTCCTCATCTCAATAGATATCACTTGTATGAAACATTTCTGATAATCTAACCCGATATCTGATGGCCCTTATTGATTGTCCAGTAACAATATAGATAATGTTTTGAAACCGTTGAATGAGTGCTCTTTATAGTCCAAACATTTAAGGATCTTTTTCTGTTCCATCCAGTTCTGCTCAGGGGCTTCCAATTTTTTTCTGAATATTTTGTACAAATAGTCTTGCAGCATTTAGAAAGTTGTCAATTTATAAATTGCTGTGTCCCGCCCGTATAACGGAGAAGCTCACTTGTCTAATTGCTGCAGCACATTGTATTAGTCATTTCCCTCTCATGTTTATTCTACCACTATAAATAAATATGACTCTATATAAATATGTATTTCATTACAAAATTTTGGGCTGGCACATCAATCTTAATTGCATAATTAGGCAATTGTTAATTACTTAATAAATTATAAATAGTATCGTTTACCTTTTATCATTTCTTTGTTTCATTCATTTGAACGCAGCCATGCTGTAGCACCGCCGTGAAGGGTATTAGCCGAACCAATTGACCCCAGGATTATATTTCTGAACCCTCGTACTTATTCTGTCGCTGCTTTTCTGACGAACCGCTAATTTGCGGGGATGTAAATACACAAACTCCACTTGTCGAGCGGTGGTGGAGGAGAAACAGAAAAGCAAAGATACACACAAATATATAATATATATATATATACATATATATATACGCCAGGCTTCTTTCAGATCCCGTCTACTAATTCCACTCAAAAGGATCTGGTCGGCCCGGTGCTATAGGAAAAATTTGACCAAGATACCACGCGGTAGTACCATGTGCGTAGGAAGCAAACGTCCTACCTTACAGCCACGCCTTCGCCTATGAGCATATATTAATATAAATGACATACAATATTGAGGGATGAAAAACAAAAATACCCTTTCATGTTTGCTTCAGTTTACTCACTGAAACAATCTCATTGTTTATTCTACTTCCGTAAACATATGATTGCATTGTTAACTACGAAGATATCTGAGTCGTCATATCGAATCAACTATGTATGAATAATTGTGGATGAACACATCTGAAACCATTGGTATCATATCAACAGCGTTCTTCCACCAATGTGTTATTGAACATTCTTTGGTTTGTTCTTTACTAAGGTGTGTCTTTGTGTATTTGTGTGTCTGTTTCTCATATATGTTTATGTGTCTTTTGGTGTGCACATGTCTGTGCGATTGCTTACATATCTTTGTGAATATTTACCGAACACTTCAGTTTTCATCGACTTTTTTTGTGTGTGTCTGTTTGTTTGCATGTATGTATGTATGTATGTATGTATGTATGCAGGTATTTATAACCGGATATATGTTTATGTGTATAGATTTGAATACATATATATGTGTGTATCTATCTATGTATCTACCTATCTTTTTATTTATCTATCAATTTATCTCTAACCCTCTCTCTTTCTCTCTCTCTCTCTCTCTATATATATATATATCTATATATATTATATATGTATATATATATAATATATATATTATATATATATTATATATGTATATATATATACACAGGCACACATGCACATTTAAATATCTCCACATACGTACTCAAATTCATGCCACCAGAATTACATATACCTACATATTCACAAACATGAGCATACTTAACTATGAGATCAGTACCCAAGTGCGCGTATGTGTTTCATTTTTATCTACTGGAGAAAACATAGAGCAAAATTTTAGTCACTATGCTAGTTTGAGCATATTTATATTATATATATATATATATATATTATATATAGACATGTATACACACTTATATATCTATATATATATGTATTTACATTTATTATGTATATACACGAACAGCAGACAAACACGAACATCATCATATATATATATTATATATATATATTATATATATTATATATATACATACATACATAAGTCGACATCATTCCTTAAGCTATGTTATGTACTAGAATACAGAATATACTAAGATGTTGTCTTAGAATTAAGAATTCAAAGACGTCAAGAATGTTAGTTTGGCACCTAAGAAGCTGAATGTTCAATCTATTTATATAATAGGA
>NC_043002.1:62772503-62777603 GCF_006345805.1 Octopus sinensis | reverse complement strand
ACAATAAATTTAGTAGCTGCAGCTGTTGCAGAATTAAGTAGGGGGGTCGGTGGGAAGAGTATGAATAGCGGTGATAGTTTGAAGTATAGCAACATATAAAATAAAGAATAGGATTACAAGATTTCGTTCGGATTTCGTGAATTTCAACGATTGTGATGATAATGACGTAAGGAAATAGGAGGGAGTTTCAGATTGATTGGTTATTAAGAAAGAAAACAAAATCTTCCCAAAGGTGCCGGGTATGGTAGATTAATTCAAATAAAAAAGGAAAAACGAAAGGAGAATGAGAAAACGGGAAGTGCCACAACGGGATTTATAAAGAGACGTCAAACAGAATGAGATTTGATTAACAAAAAGCTAATCATGGAATGAAAGGGACACAAAAGTCTACCATTTTGTTTCTCTTGTGAAACAAAAACGGAGATTTAATTGGCTGATGTTAGGATTGAGTTCCCTAATAAATTAATGCTTGTTTTAATTTCTTTAACATCGCATTACTGCATTAAATTGTTAAATAAGGAGATAAATAAATAGATTGGAAGGAACTTACCAACAACGTATGTGTCCTTGCAGTTTTATAAATCTGGAAAAAATCAACGATTGACAGACTCTGAGGAACTGATGACAAAATATCTTCTTGTATTTAGAGAAATACGTTTACGTTGTTCCATCAAATCACATTGGAGTTGGATTTAACTTTCATTCTTTTAGGATCAATAGAAAAAAATAATCAAATTGAATTGTAAGCTGATAAAAATTTTCAGAAACTGGAATAAATTACTATAGTGCAAGGAAGAAGACAAAGCTAACGTTTGAGATCAGATTCTATGCAGGGCAATATAAAATGTTCACTACAAATATTCCTGCGCAAAGTGTTATATTTCCTCTCTTTTTCAATGCAAAATAATTTATTCCATTTAACGAGCTTGGTATTTACGATTTTTTGACACAAACCATCATTGGTTAACTTCAATTTTTCTTTTTCAATTTAGTATTGTGATCATATCATGTCACAAAATATAGATTTCGTGTGTATGCAAAATCAATTTCTTTGCATTTTCATATGAAAATATTTGTGTATTGGCCTATGGATATTCCTTCCTACCATGTCATTGCTGTGGATATATTCAGTTTTATTTTCTCTGCTTATATACTTTTTAGCTGACATGTTCCTATTGCTTTCATATTTCAATGTTGGTCGGTTTCGGAGCTATACATTGATCTTGTGAGCTAAAATCAGTTTTTATATTCCTCGTTTCAGATCAGTGCTTTTCGGATATTACCGCCTTTCATACTGGACCTCTTGTCAATATAATCCTTTTATGCTCAATTTTTAACATTTTATAAAGTTTTCAAATGTAAAATTAATTTATATTTAGCAATTCACGGTTTTCTTATATATCGGTGCCGGTATGGCTGGTTGCAGATATGGCTAGGGGCAGGGACGTGTGGTTAAGAAGATCGCTTTACAAGCTTCTGGTTTGGAGTTCAGTTCTATTGTGCGGCACATTGTGAAAGTAACGTTTTCTATAGCCACGGGCCTACAAATACCCTGTGAGTGAATTTGGTAGACAGAAACCGCGTGGAAAACCCGTCGTGTATGTATATGGGGTAGTGCCATGGTATCTTTACCTCCCCACCATTTGGCAGAGTTATTTGTTTCGTCTAAATTCCCATAACGAGTGGGTTCCGCAAAACAGGTCAATAGGACACCTATAAGACTTTAAAATTTAAAAGGTACTCGTCTCAATTTGCGCCGCTAAACCCTTCGAAGCACTGCCATAACATGACCGCAGTCCAATGAATGACACAGGTGAGAGATAAAATAAAGATATGAAGAAATTCTAACCCGTTTTTACATTTTGCTACACAAATTGATCTAGATATAATCAACTTCCTTCCCCCCTTAAATTTCTGGCCTTGTGACAAAATTTGAAATCAATATTGTATTTACCAACGACTTATTAATCTTGGATTATTTTAATCATTGTTAAAGCTTTATCTTAAAATCTCCATTTTCCCCTTGTATATATATATATATATTCTACAAACATCTACCATATGAAACGTGCTTCCTGGAGTGGCTTTGTGGTAAGAAGCTTACTTCCCAACTAGATGGTTCCGGGTTCAGTCCTACTGCGTGGAACCTTAGCCAAGTGTCTTCTAATATAGCTTCGGTCCGACCAAAGCCTTGTGAGTGGATTTGGTAAACGGAAACTGAGAGAAGCCCGCCGTAGATATATATGTGCGTATATATATATATATATATATATATATATAGATATATATATGTATAATAATGATAAAAATTGACAACAAAAGAATGAGACCTCGATATGAGGTGAATAGAGGATTATTTATAATTATAGTTTAGGACAATCAGTAAGTTGCCATTATAGAGTTTCAAATTATGACAACTTACAGATTGTCCTAAGCTATACATACTTACATTCATACATACATATATATCTATATCTATCTTTATCTCTGCTTCTTAATTTTATGTTACCTATTTAATTAAAGACATTCCAGCGTAATCCATGAGTCTTCCATTGCTATTATATTCGTTTTCTTCTCTTATATATATATATATATATATATATATATATATATATATATATATATATATAATATATAATATAATATATATATATATATATATATATATGTATTATATATAAGTATGTATGTATGTATATGTGTGTCTGTGTTTGTCCCCCAACATCACAGTTGCATAAATCTGTGTTTGGCACCCACCACCACCATTTTATTGCATAAATCTAATTAAGTGAATTTTAATTAATTTGCTCCTTGTTAGCCTTGTTTTTACACATTTCTCTGAACGTACATATGCATATGTTTATGTATGTCTATGAATTTGTTTGTATGTGTTTGTGTATGTATGTATATGATTGTATAAGTAGTATTGTATGTTTGTATACGTGTATGTGTATATGTATATATATGTGTGTATGTGTGTGTATGCGATGTTAGTGTGTTTACGTCCCCGTAACTTAGCGGTTCGGCAAAAGACACCGATAAAATAAGTACTAGGGTTACAGAGAATAAGTCCTCGAATCGATTTGTTCGACTGAAAGGCGGTGCTCCAGCATGGTTGCAGTTAAATGACTGAAACAAGTAAAAGAGTAACTTTTTTTGCATATTATTGCACAAATTAATGTAGATATTTGTATCACTGTGCTTTGTTGTAATTCTCTCTCTCTCTCTCTTCGAACCCTTTCTACGTCTGTAGCTGTTTTGCAGCCTTATCTCTCTATCTTAGCTTTCAATAATCAGTGGGTTTGGAATTCAATTATAGTAGTTCAGGTCTTATTTAATATATTCATGTGGAGGCGCAATGGCCCAGTGGTTAAGGCAGTGGACTCGAGGTCATAGTGAGTGTTTAAT
Source organism: Octopus sinensis (assembly GCF_006345805.1). Taxonomy (NCBI): domain Eukaryota; kingdom Metazoa; phylum Mollusca; class Cephalopoda; order Octopoda; family Octopodidae; genus Octopus; species Octopus sinensis. Next base: position 62,774,195 of record NC_043002.1, on the reverse strand, counting down.
GTGCGAAAACCCCCAAAGTTCCTCGAGACTCCGGCAGGGGGTACTGGAGAACCCTGCAATACTCTTTCACCACAAATTTCTCTCACTCTTTCCTCCTGTTTCTGTTGTACCTGTATTTTCAAAGGGGCCAGCCTTGTCACAATCTGTGTCATGCTAAATGTCCCCGAGAACGACGTTAAGTGTACATGTATCTGTGGAACGCTCAGCCACTTGCATGTTTTATTTCACGAGCAGACTGTTCCGTCCATCGGATCAACCGGATCCCTCGTCGTCGTAACCGACGGAGTGCCACGATGTTACATCTAACAGCAGTTTCCCTATTGTTATTACTCTGATTTCCCTACAGCACATTTCTCTAATGTTTCCCAGCTCTGTATGTTAGTTATAATGTATCAGAGATTCCTCTCCTGCGTAGTTGTAAGTATGGTTCCCTGTCAATTCTACGATTTTGTTGCATAAATCTAATTAAGAGCATTTTAATTAATTTGCTCCTTGTTAGCCTTGTTTTTACACATTTCTCTGAATGTACATATACATGTGTGTTTGTATGTCTATGTATTTGTGTATGCGTATAGGTGTGTGTGTTTGTGTATACATACACTTATACATATGAAAGTATATGTATGTAATCATATACATATGTATACGTATATGATTGTATCAGTAGTATATGTATATTTGCATATGTATATGTTTCTATATATATGTTTGTGTGTATGTGCCTGTATATCTATGTATTTGTGTGTATGTGTGCATACATATACATAGGAAAGTATGTGTGTGCATATGTGTTTACATATATGATTGTATAAATAATATATGTATGTTTGCATATGTTTATATATGTAGATGTTTGTATATGTGTGTGTATATATATATATATGTGTGTTGTGTGAGTGTGTGTATATATGCATCTATAGATAGATAGAGGAAAGTATTCACATATACATGCTGAGAAAGAGAGAGAGAGAGAGAGGAGAGAGAGAGAGAGAGAGAGAGAGAGAGAGAGAGAGGGAGACAGCACAACTAAGTTGAGGCCCCATTTTTAGGCTCGCCTATGGGATTTTAATCTTAAGCCTATAATTTCAGAGTCTGCCATGTAAAAGCATATATATACATATAGTTTGTCAATAAATATATTTGATTTAATGTGTATCAGAGTGAAACAGAAACGCAGGTGCGTTAATGATGCACATCAAAATATTCTCGTTTCATGAAATAGTGATGCTTACGTATGAATTCTTGTTAGACATGTTATCCATCATGAAACAGCGTGATTGGTTCCCTACCTTGCGATTTTGGTTTCATTGAAGGCAGCGAGCTGGCAGAAACGTTAGCAGGCCGGGCAAAACGCTTAGCAGCATTTCATCTGTCTTTACGTTCTGAGTTCAAATTCCGCCGAGGTCGATTTTGCCTTCGGGAATCGAACTCACAACCTTACGATCATGAGCCGAATGCCCTAACCACTAAGCCACGCGCCCTCACACCATGTTGGATAGTGATGAAGGAATTCCAACCACTTTTCGTGGTTCGCTACCTCAACAGCTTCGTTATAGGAACCAGTGGCTAAGGAGATCATCAAGAGGAACCACATCTGGTTTTGGCCCCTACTTCTCTACAGTTTCCGACGTGGCGGCAACCATAGACCCCCTTTCGGAAGTATCTTAAACCCTAGTGTTGAGTGCAATTTTT
>NC_043002.1:62757503-62770003 GCF_006345805.1 Octopus sinensis | reverse complement strand
TCCACCAGCGTGGGTTAAAATCATCAAACACTATGCTTATTTCGGTAAAATCCGAAGCATTAATCAGAGGAGATTAATTATAATTTCAACAATTGAGGGCAAAAATAATTAATTATTAATCAATTTCACCAAGTGTTCAGTATGCAAAGGGACCATTCAAGGAGAATTCAAATTATACATTATATAAAAGGGCTTAGTAAAATAAATTACTTTGCCGCATACTGAACTTCATTAGAAATAGCAGCTAAAAAACTTTTTAAAAACTATTTCTAATAATTAAAGAAAATCTCTCTCATATATAGTGTTTGCTTAATTCAACTCACAAAAGTTGGGGGTAAGGACATCGAAAAATCAAATGCTAAGGTATGTTGAGAACGTACGTTTTCAAGATAGTTAAAACAACACTTCATCATCAGCTCAGAAATTCCTTGGTTTGGATTTGGAAACACTGAAAATAAGAACATACCCTTTCGAAGATCTGCTCGTAACTCCAGTGCAACAAATTCAAAATAAGCAAGCGAAGAATCTCTGTTCTCCCCTCCACCAGAGTGGGTTAAAATCATCAAAAACTATGCTTATTTCGGTAAAATCCGAAGCATTAATCAGAGGGAGATTAATTAAATTCAACAATTGAGGGCAAAATTAATTAATATTAATCAATTCACCAAGGCAGTATGCAAGGGACCATTCAAGGCGAATTCAAATTATTACATTATATAAAAGGCTTAGTAAAATAATTACTTTGCCGCATATACTGAACTCATTAGAAATAGCAGCTAAAAAACTTTTTAAAGCTATTTCTATACTTAAAGAAAATCTCTCTCATATATAGTGTTTGCTTAATTCAACTCACAAAAGTTTGGGGGTAAGGACATCGAAAAATCAAATGCTAAGGTTATTTGAGAACGTACGTTTCAAGATTAGTTAAAACAACACTTCTATCATCAGCTCAGAAATTCTTGGTTTGGATTTGGAAACACTGAAAATAAGAACATACCCTTCGAAGATTGCTCGTAACTAACAGTGCACAATTCAAATAAGCAAGCGAAGAATCTCTGTTCTCCCCTTTCCACCAGCGTGGGTTAAAATCATCAAACACTATGCTTATTGTAAAATCCGAAGCATTAATCAGAGGGAGATTAATTATAATTTCAACAATTGAGGGCAAAATTAATTAATTATAATCAATTTCACCAAGTGCTCAGTATGCAAAGGGACCATTCAAGGCGAATTCAAATTATTATTATATAAAAGGCTTAGTAAAATAAATTACTTTGCCGCATACTGAACTCATTAGAAATAGCAGCTAAAAACTTTTTAAAGCTATTTCTAATACTTAAAGAAAATCTCTCTCATATATGTGTTGCTAATTCAACTACAAAGTTTGGGGGTAAGGACATCGAAAAATCAATGCTAAGGTTATTGAGAACGTACGTTTCAAGATTAGTTAAAAACAACACTTCTATCATCAGCTCAGAACTTCCTGGTTTGGATTTGGAAACACTGAAAATAAGAATACCCTTTCGAAGATCTGGCTCGTAACTAACAGTGCCAACAATTCAAATAAGCAAGCGAAGAATCTCTGTTCTCCCTTTCCACCAGCGGGTTAAAATCATCAAACACTATGCTTATTTCGGTAAAATCCGAAGCATTAATCAGAGGAGATAATTATAATTTCAACAATTGAGGGCAAAATTAATTAATTATTAATCAATTTCACCAAGTGTTCAGTATGCAAAGGGACCATTCAATATATATATCATTCTATTGATCATTCATTTTATATTTTTACGTTTTTCGAACAAAGTGTATCAAGGACTACACTACCCAATGTATCGTTTGTCATTTATGACTTTGTTGAAAACGTGACCGCCATGGGTGGCTGAGATAAGTGTGTTACTATTGCCATTATTATTATTATTATTATTATTATTATTATTATTATTATTATTATTATTATTATTATTATTATTAAGGCGGTGAGCTGGATTAATCTTTAACACACCGAGCAAAATGCTTCGCGATATTTCGTCGGCGGCTACGTTCTGAGTTCAAATTCCGCCTAGGTGCCAGTGAAACACTGGGGTCGATATGATCGACCAGTCTCTTCCCCCAAACTTTCAGGCCTTGTGCCTATAACAGAAAGGATTACTATTATTATTATCATTATTATTATTATATTATTATTATATTATTATTATTATTATTATATTATTATTATTATCTTCATCATCATCATCTTCAACATCGTCATCATCATCATCTTCAACATCGTCATCATCATCATCATCATCATCGTTATTATTATTGTTGGTGTTGTTGGTGTTGTTGTTGATGTTGTTGTTGTTGTTATGTTATTTGTTGTTTTTGTTGTTTAGACTTCTGCTCCCCAACATCTTGTCACTTGCGGAACACTTATATTCTTTCCAAAATACGGCGGCACACCTGAACTAAACATAACTAAAAAGAACAGGGTAAAAAAAAAAAAAAAAGCACATTCAGGTTACACTGCGGCACACCTAGCATCGTTTCGTGGCACACCATTGTGCTGCGGCATACCAGCTCTGCAGCACTGGTTTTGTCACACGTCAATCTTAATACAAATATCAATGATAGAAAAGCAGTCCAGCCATGACCAGTTAGTCTCAATTTACTCCTTGTTTATAATTTTTAAAAAAATATAACATACCTAGTATCACTTGACTTAATGTAACCTATCTCGGGGACTAAAACATGGCTTGAGGTTGTCTTGCTACTATTTCTAGTAGTTTGGTCAACTAATGTAAACATCTCGCCGTTGGGTCACATGGCAAGGTTTTGTGCAAAATGGTGTTAAGTCTTCTATGCAATTTGGCAGCGTTAAATTTTGAAGGCTGTTGGGGGGGGGGTTATTCATGGTGGGGATATCGGTGGTGATGGTGATGCTCGTGGATTGGTGGTGGTGGTGATGTCGGTGCTGGTAGCGCTGGTATTGATGATATCGATGGTGGTACTAGTGGGGCTGTTACTGGTGGTATTAATGATGTCGATGGTAGGCGTGGGGGCAGAGCGTATGTGTTTTGAGGGCGGTGTTGGGTTTTGGTTAATTTTACATTTCGGTTTAGTGTCAGGTTCATCAGATGCCTCAAGGCTTACAAAATCGCATCCTTAAAGCTTCCCAGTGTTTCCCATAGCAACAAGTTCGATTTCACACACGCACACAAACATACACGTGCACATGCACCCATAAACACACACACACACAAACACACACAAACACAGAGACAAACACACTCACAAACACACACAAATATATGCTTGCACGCGTGCACAAACGCGCACATACAAACACACACACACACACACAGAAACACACAACCACTCACACACACAAAAACATACACATGTGCGCGCACAAACACACACAAACACAGAAACACTCACACACACACACACACAACACACAAACACAGAAACACTCACACACAGATACACACACACGCACACACACACACATACCATTCTTCTGCTTCTTTCTCTGCAATAGTAAATGCTTGGAGAAGAGTTGGTTTTTAGGCACGGTGAAGGCGGGGAAGGAGGAAGAGGAGGAAAGAGACGGCGGGGAAAGAAGGGTTTCGCAATTGGGGGAAGGAAAAAGGTGCTGCGTGAGGGAGTTCTTTCCGGCAGGCATTTACTTTTTAGTTGTTTAATACTTTCTGATTAGACTCCGTTTTCTTATTGCTGCGGCTGCGACTGCTGCTGCTTCTGCAGCAGTTGTTGTTTTTGTTTGTAGTATTGTGTTTGATGCTGATGATAACGGTGGTGATGGTGGTGATGGTAATGATGATCAAGATACGGATGTCGACGACGATGATGCTGATGATGGTGATGATGATGGTTATGATGACGACGACGTTGAATGCGATGCTTACCATTGTGGTGGCGGTAGCAACTAACGGTGGTGATGATGATGAGGATTATGATGACAACCATGATGATGACGGCGACGATGATGACAGCGATGATGATGATGGTCCTGATGTCTGTGGTGGTGGTGGTGGCGGTAGCCGTAGCGACTGCTGTTAGTGGTGATGATGACCATGATGACTATGATGATGACGATGACGACAGCGATGATGATGATAATGATGATGATGACGATGACGATGATGACAGTGATGATGATAATGGCTGTGGTGGTGGTGGTGGTCATGGTTATGATAACGGTAGTAATGATGGCATCGATGATGGCAATACTAATGTTGCTATAATTGTTGTAGTTGCTGTTATTGTTGGCAGGGGGAGGTGATGGTTGCTGCGGGAGGGGAGGTAGTAGGGTTGTCACTCTCATTGTTTACTCCTATGTTTACTCCAAACCACTCACTTGCTCTTTATTCAATGTCACTCTCACCCTCACCCGACCCCCTCCACACAAACATACGCACATACACTAGCACAAACACATACACACCCATATATATACATATACACACGCACATATATATACGCACACATACACACACACATATATATATATACATATACACACGCACATATATATTATATATATATACGCACACGTACACACACATATATAAATACACACACATACATATATATATATATACACACAAGCACATATATACACATGCACACATATATACATACATACACACACACTTATATACATATACACATATATATATACACACCCATATATATACACACGCGCACATATATATACACACACAAACATATATGTATACACACACAACACACAAACATGTATATATATATATATATATATATATATATATATATATATATGTATATACTTACACGCACAAACACGCGCACGTACTTATGCACTCATACGGTAACTCACATACATACACACACACACACACACACACACACACACACAGCCAAACACTCACACAAACAGGAACAGACATATATGAAAATATACCAAAGCTTTTACATACACGACCATCTCTTACAAACATATACACATATATTACGTATATATGTATATCCGTTACGTACATAATACACATATACACATGATAATATTAAGAACATTATATACACAAACGCATTACAGGCATACCACACACCACCTCGCTCAAGCATCGTCACTCTCTTCCCCCGCCAGAATCCTCTTCTCTTAGGCATCATTCATCTATCCGTTCTTTCGTCTATCCGCCCACACATTCTAGCTGCACTGCCAAGAAAATTATACGGAAGAACGTCAACAACGAGAAACAAAACAATAATAATAGCAACAGAAAACTGACAAAAGAAAAAGAACAAACCAACACCAAACAACAGCAAAAATCAAATACGACAGCAAAGAGAGAGTTATAGCTAGAAAAATGAAAAAAAAAAATAAAACACGAAAAAAGAAAAAAAAAATGATTTCAGAAAAAAAAAATTAACGAAAATAATAACCGTTTCTTTTGCCCGTTTATTTATCAAAAAAGCCATCACCCGAAATATCATAGCTAGCATGATGGTGATGATGATCATCATCATGATCATCGTCATGATCATCGTCATGATCATCGTCATAATCGTCCTCATCTTTGTCAACATCATCATCAACATCATCATCATCACTATCCTCAACGCTATCATAATCATCACCGCCGAGCCCACCATCCCCCACTACCACCACCAACACCATCATCATTGAACAGCACCGTCGAAACCACCGTCATCTTCACCGTCGTCGTTGTCATCATCATTATTAATATCATCACCATCATCATCAGCAGCAGCATCACAATCATCATCATTATCATCATCACTCTCATCACCCTCATCATCATCATAACCATTTTCAAGTTCATCATCACCAGCATCACCACCACTACCTCCACCATCGCCGCCGCCGCCATCATCATCATCATGATCATCATTATCATAATCATCATAATCATCAAATTCATCATCCTCATCACTATCATCATCATCACCACCACAACCATCACCACCACCACCACCACCTTCACCACCAGCACAATAATAATTATCATCATCATTATAATAATCATCATCATAATCAGCAGCCCATCACCATGGGCAGCATCAGTAATAACAACATCGTGAACATCCCAATCCTCCTCTCCATCCGCAACCATCGGCATCGACTTCGTCCTTCGCCTGTCATAGTAGCTGCTATGACCGTCATTAAGTCCGTCATTGTTACCACCATTATATTAAAATTCATGGAATTCATCACCAGATTTATAATCATATGTCATTAACCAGAAAAAAACAAACAAACATTACCGTCATCAGTGTCATCACCATCATCATCAGTATCATCAACGTCATCATAGATGTCATCATCAATCATCTTCATCGTCGCCGTCATCCTCCCTCACACCCCCGACCTCATCTTCATCCCCATCACCATCATAATTTTCAATGTATGAAGGAAAACCTTCCGTAAAACAGTTTGCGAAGTATAGAGACATACATACACACATACACACATACATACAAACATACATACTTGCATACATACATATATGCATACACACATACATAGGCACATACATATATTAATATATACGTGTACACTTGCTGCAAACATACATACATACATACATAACACACTGCCTATATACCAATCTTGAGAAATTTGGCTTCTCAAAACCAGAAAGGATCCAAGCCATCACTGGAACTGTAAAAATCTGTAAAACTTTCGAAAAGTTTATCATTTAAATGTATATGAAGATGTCTAGATATGCAACTATATGCATGAGAATACATACATAAAGCAAAACATATAAATCTTTACACCCACCTACATACATACATACATACATACAAACAAAAAAACATGTTGTTGATGTTGAAATTCCAATGAAAGAGCCTTAAATCTAGGTTAGAAATATTGAATTAAAACTGAATAATGACATACATACATACCCACCTATATATATATACACACAATCATACATGCATACACATACACCCACACACGCATAGAAAGCCGACAATTGTTTCAACATATTTAGATACACAAAACCTCATTAACATCTCCGTATCTAATTATATTGGTACAACAGAAGCAATTGTCGGCTTTGTATGGTGAATTCGACAATTAACGATGCGATATTCTCTATCCATACACACATAGATGCAAAAGTGAAGCCTGTTTAATACATCCTCTTGAACAAAATTTTATATAAATTCTATAAACAATGGTAATTCCACAAGTATATCCAGCATATGAAACAACTCTGCTGTATGATCGCCTATAACCGCAGCTGATAACCGTATAGAAACCGTAAAATGCACGTTTTGCGGTTATTACCCAGATAATATCGAATATATATATGTCTATATATATATACTGGATTAGAATTGGAATGCCGTGTTGCATTTCAATGTGTAAAAGAATCGAAATACACTTCAGTGGTTTTGTTATAACATAATTCGTTCCATTTGACAAATTTTTGACCTCACGGGTGCAATATTCTTCAGGTTTCAATGCAAACTATCGTTTTCAACCTCTCCCTATTTAATAAACTGTTTCCCCTTAAAATAATGTTGGAACTATCTGAGAAGTCGATTATTTAGACGGAGCAAGGCGAGGAGAGTAGATACGATGAATCATAACTTCCATGTTTTGTTCCATAATTTTTCCTAATAGACTGGAGTAATATGTGGTCTTGAATTATCGTTTAAGAGCAATAGCTCTTTAAGATTGACAAAGGTGGGTGCTTTTTCCGAAAAGTCTTGTGCCAAGATTCAATTGAGACCTTACATCTCTGCATTTACTCTTTCGCATAGGTTTCATTATTCATGATAGACGAAACCGTTCATATCCCACCAGACACAGAGCATAACATTTTCAGGTGTATTTCTGGTTTGGAAAACGATTCCATTATTTCTTTGGGGGCTAATCATTGTCGCTTTCGTTGGATATAATAATAGATAACCAAGTTTTCACCACATGTGATGCCTCTACCCAACAAAGATTCGATAGCTAGTCAAGTCTTGAATGATGAGCAGAGGGAAACTTTTTGATTAAGCTAAGAGAAAAATCAGATGCTGAGGAACCCACTCGACAAGATTAGACAGATTTTCTACTTCACGAAGGTGTTTTACATTCTAAATATCTCTTGTCTTGGTTCTATTTGCTAATTCTCCTGTAGATGCTTGCCACGGTTTTACATCGAGCGCGAATTTTAGAAGCTAATTGGTTGTCTAGATCGATGGATATCTTCACGGAAAAAGTTTCCCTGACGAATCTGAACCCATCGCCGTTAGCATTTATTGATAGTTAAAGCTTCATTTCCATGGACAGAACGAACATTTCTTGCCGCTTCCATTGCTGAAGACATTCTTTTGAATTCATACATAATGCCTCCTATAGGCTTGATCTAACCGTATTTTGAAAGGGTAAGATCTATACCAACATAACAACTATGGCATACAGTAATATAAAAAAAAGAAGAAAAATCTGGAGAATGTAAGCATTGCAGGTCATTTTACTGGAAGTAGGAGAAATTTATCCTTAAACTGATCATGTAAAAGATGCGACAGGAATTTTTACAGCCTAATATGAATTGCATGTGTGTATATATATATGTGTTTATATATACGTACATGTGTGTGTGCGTGTATAGATATATATATATATATATATATATATATATATATTGACAGAGAGAGAGAGAGAGAGATAATAGATATACACACACACACACGTGTGTGTGTATAAGGGTTTAGACGTTGGCAAGTGTCACGTACGAAACTCTCGACCCTTGAGTCACTAATATCATTCTGCAATTAAATATTCAGCGCATATGTGTGTGTGTTTGTATGTGTGTGTGTTTCTGTGTGTGATGTGCGTGCGTGTGAGTGCTGATGCGGTCGGGTACGAGTCTAAGCAGATAATTGCTTAGTGTATCCTTGTGAACGGTAGAATTTCGTTAACGATAAATCAATAAGATGCTCTCGCGTCACCCTCTCCCTGCAGCTATGTAGCATGTTCATTTGACACGAAACATTGGTAATACTTTGACCTTTTTTTTTTACTATATTCATGTGTGCGGTGCGTGCGTACGTGCGCGAGTGTGTGTGGTTGTGCGTGTGGATGTGTATGTGCGCGTGTGTGTGTGTAGTGTGTGAATAATTAGATTTCTACAAGTATAAACTAGCACCAAACCGGCAAACGTTGGGACTATCTATCGTGTGTTATTAAAAACCTGTCTATAATGTAATATTCTTCGATTTTGCTGTGGTATTTTCAACGTTAGTGATCATCATCATCATCATCATCATCATCGCCACCACCAGCAACAGTTAGCCCACACACCACCCACCTCGTCATTTTCACCATCGTCGTCGACATTATTATCATCATCATCATCGTCAGTATCTTCAATATAATCATCATGACCATCACCATCATCATTATCGTTACCATCATCATCTACATCATAATAATAATAATAATGATAATAATAATAATAATCATCTCCAACATCATCATATGTGGGCGTAGTTTTTTGTGCCTGCGTTTGTCCTCCATCATCTCTTGACAACTGGTATTAATTTGTTCACGTGGGCGTATGTTAGCGGTTCGGCAAAAATGACCATTAGAATAAGTAGTAGGTTTTAAAAAGAAAAAAAGAGTCCTGGGGTAAAATATTTGGAGTAATTTTTGAAAAAACTCTTCATACCGGTACTCCAGTACCTCTTCATATGTATGTATCATATGTATATATCTATATCTACACACACACACAACACACACACACTCACACATATATATATATATATGTATGTGTGTGTGTATGTATATATATGTATGTATATATATTATATATATATATATCCATATACGAGGAATTGTTGCAAAGATCCTGACTTTGTGTAAAAGAAAATAGTGTATGATTTCCCTCTCAGTTTCAAATTTGATCTGGCGATCGCATCTCCGCCTTTCCTAATTGCATTTAGTATGCAGGCTCTCAGGAAAGTTCTGTTAATTGTGATGTAATGATCATGTAATTTGTAATGCTGCTAGTATGTCACTTCTATAGATCACACTGATGTCAATATTCAGGTGTTAATTTTCTCCTGATGCCACAAGACATAAGTGTCAATTTGTTCCTCTAGCAATTATTCAGCACCACAATATGGATGGGTTTGTCTCTTATTATGCATTGTCTTCCGTTATTATTCCCCAGATTAAGGACTTCCAAACACTTTTCATTTTCGCCAGAGTTTAGGCTATATTTTCACTAAGTACTCACTATTTATGCACATGAATAATTAATTAGATTTCATTTTGTTACTGAATATACAAAATTCTTACAATTTTGTGAGTTTTGATGGCTGTTAGTGAAAGAGCGGTGAAATACGTTGTACTCTACAGCAGCAAATTACATATACGACTCGGTTTGTAGCGGTAGTTGAATGTTCACCCTTGCAAAAAAGATTATAGAGTAACCTCCCTTTCGAAGTTTCTCGAAGCATCTCTGTTATGAGACGTGACTCTTAATTATTCAAGATGCTTAGCGTTTCTCTTGGAAGTTTCTAGAATGTCTAGCGTTCCATTAATAAAAGCAGTGTACTAACCCAGCTCTTCACTTCTTAGTCGATTAGACTAAGAGCCATTCATGTGATTGTTATGTCCGTCTATTTCTCTACGTCACATGACTGAAAACCGCCACTTAGCTGTTATTTCTACATTTTCTGTCTCTGAGCTTTCTTGCAAAGATTACTTCATTCAACTAGATTCTACGTTATGATTCTATGTATCATCATCGACCAGTAATAAAATATATTTTTATGTAGTAAATATTTAAGTACCAGTTACGTACTGGGATTGATGTAATCGACTTAATCTCAGTGTCCGTCCTTGTTTGCCCACTCTATGTTTAACCCCTTGTGGGCAATAAAGAAATAAATGTCCTATTATTTAAGAGAACCATGTATGATTTCAGTAGGATTTGTTGCTATTTCTATCGAGGTGGACGACCATATAAATGCTTCCTTCCCCGACGACTGTTTTTGCTTTAATTGCCATTGTTGCTTTTCTTGCTTTTGCTGTTGTTGTTGTTGGTGGTGTGGTGATAATCGTTGGAGCATTATTGAATATGGCTGTTGTGATATTGTAAAGGGCATTAATGGTAAATGTAATGTTTGACGTATTTTATGGTGAAAGTATTGGCGCTAGTGTCAGTGTGGTAGCAGTGGTAGCTGTAGTTACGTTAGTAGTAGTAGTAGTAGTAGTAGTAGTTGTTGTTGTTGTGTTAGTGGTGGTGATAAAATTCAAACCTAGTGGTGCGTTGTTTTTCAAACTTTTATCATGTGCCAAGTTTTAATTTGCCGGTTTATCAGGAGCCAAGTTTTATTTGGTATCTACATAACCTGAGAGATGAGCACCGTTCCGGTAGAACTCAGTAATCCGTAAAGGGATTATTATAGTTTTAATGTTCGTTAGTAAAATAAAATGAAGGTAACTAGAAGAAAAATGGCTGCTCGTTTCTTCTGTAATGTTCCACCTATTCATTCCAACCAGCTTACTGAATTAGGATCGAGAAAGTTTAAGTTTCAAAGGGCCTCTATTGTTTGATATATTATAGGGAAATCCGAATATAACCGACAGATCTAAGCACATGCACACAACTGCTGATACATATTGAATGCCAAAACAATCTCGAACATACAGTTTCGAATCACACGCACGTCTGTACTAAAGGGACATAAATACCTACTACATGAGCGAACACATAGGTACAGAAGTGGCTGTGTGGTAAGTAGCTTGCTTACCAACCACATGGTTCCGGGTTCAGTCCCACTGCGTGGCACTTTGGGTAAGTGTCTTCTACTATAGCCTAGAGCTGACCAAAGCCTTGTGAGTGGATTTGGTAGACGGAAACTGAAAGAAACCCATTGTATATATGTATATATTTATATATATATATGTATGTGTCTGTGTTTGTCCCCCCAACATCGCTTGACAACAGATGCTGGTGTGTTTACGTCCCCGTAAGTTAGCGGTACGGCAAAAGAGACCGATGGATAAGTACTGGGCTTACAAAGAATAAGTCCTGGAATTGATTTGCTCGACTAAAGGTGGTGCATCAGCATGGCCGCAGTCACATGACTGAAACAAGTAAAAAAGTAAAAGAGTAAGAGTATACACACACTCACACACACATACACACAGTTACACACATATTCACCCATTCACACACACACTCGTACACACATAGGAACATACGTGAACTTATCAACCAATTCACAAGTTGATAGGTTACTTCAATAAACCCTGGGAGATCAGTATTAGAGAATTATGGGAACGTCAAACGTGCTAGAAATCGCAGGGAAAAGATTTACTTGGCATTTTAGAGTACTATTCAAATATACGCAAATGACCATTACATCATGTAGACAAAAGCGGAACAGAAGCCTCGTAAAAGATATTATCAAGGCTGGAACTCAAGTGATTTGTTAGTATTCCCGGTTAGAGCTCAAGTAAGGCTACACAA
>NC_043002.1:62727503-62752503 GCF_006345805.1 Octopus sinensis | reverse complement strand
GAGCCTCTTTAGAACAATATCATTTTTATACGAGTTTTAGCAGATTATTTGATAATTCTGTTGTGATTTAACACAAAGTATGTTTCCCATTGTGGCATGCCAATTTTCATTAATTCTTTTAGCATTGTGGATAATTCCAACACCCTTATTTAATGACGTGTCTCTCAGTGTAATACAATATCTTATACTCTTTTAGTCTATCCTGTCAGCATATACATCGACTGTTTGTGTTGGTGGTTTTCTCACATTGCTTTATTTATCAGTAGCTGGTCTTTACAAACATAAACTTTTCTTCTAATCGTTCTTTTCCTTCCAATTTATGTATTATTATAATTATTCTTTTCTACTCTAGGCACAAGATTCGAAATGTTGTTCCGCGGGGGGGGGGGGGGGGGCAGTCGATTAGCTCGACTCCGGTACGCAACTGGTACATAATTTTTCGATCTAGAAAGGATGAAAGGCAAAGTCGACCTCGGCTGATTTTGAACGGACAAAATACCGCTTAGCATTTCGTCCGGCGTGCTAAAGTTTCTGCCAGCTCGCCACCTATTCCTCAACAAAATATTCTTTTTTACTCTAAGCATAAGGCCCGAAATTTTGGGAGGGGGCCAGTTGATTAGATCGACCCCAATACGCAACTGGTACTTATTTTATCGACCCCAAAAGGATGAAAAGCAAACTCGACCTCGGGGGAATTTGAACTCAGAACTTAAAGACAGACAAAATACTGCTAAGCATTACACCCGGCGTGCTAATGTTTCTGCCAGCTCGATGACTTTGTATTATTATAATTATTGATCATTATTCAATAGAGATGAATCCGTAGGTTCTATGGACAATCGTTACTAGACAGCGTTCGTAACTCGGGGGATTTCTTGTTTAAGCCGCTACTTCTCGAAATCCAGAGGTCACAGCCCCGGTATGGTGAACTTGCGATAAGAATTACACATGAAAGAATCGGACAACAAGAGACCTGGAGGTTAGTCAAGAACAAGAATGTTGCATAATATCCATGGTCTTAGTTGGTCATGCTTGGGAATGCAACTAGAACGTGTAATAACAGTTGCTTCTGCTACAACCGTATGGAGTATCTAATTGAACATCTACTCCTACCAGCCTCTCTGGAAAAGTGGGTAGAGAAAATGGCTAGATAGATTATTTTCATAGTTTTATTCAAATATCTACTACACAAATTTGTACACAACTATGTTCTTGTGCTCTGTGTGTGGCATTGCTTCTTTTGGGGGAATGTTCAATTGTCTTCGTATACAACATCTCATTTGTTTTGCTCGAAGCAATATTGTAGCAGAGCAAATGCACAGTGAATTATTTTCTTAGATGCTGATTAGATATTGTATGTGTTGGTGTAATTGACGATTAGTGTATTGGTAAGTGATGCTCTGTGGAATATGCAATTCGCTGGTTTGTGTTCTACGCTACTCATTTAATTTGGAGCTGACCACAACATATTATTGTCGTTATAATTGTTATTAAAATTATGCTTATTAGAGAGGAAAGCTGGCAGAATAGCTAGTAGGCCGGACAAAATGCTTCGCTGCAATTTGTCCGTCTTCACATTCTGAGTTCAAGTTTCGCAGAGGTCGACTTTGCCTTTCATCCCTTCAGGGTCGATAAAATAAATGCCAGTTATTATTATTATTATTATTATTATTATCATTATTATTATTATTATTATATTATTATTATTATTATTATTATTATTATTCAGTAGTTTTGTTTTTATAGCGTGCTTCCACTTCACTACCAAGCGTAGCTCTGTGTGCCTTGGGTATGTGCTGTGGGTTGCTGTGATGCTCTTATGATTATTGTATTGAAAGTGTTTTGCGTAGGATGTGTGTAGTGCCCAGTTGTGCAATTTTCTGTATGTTATATATATATTTGTAAGTCCTGGTGTTTTTTATAAATATTATTATTATTATTATTGTTCTTGCTGTTGTTATTATTATTATCATTATTATTATTTCGTATCTTCGACAGGTAAAACATATTATACCCAGCCAATACACCGGATAGTTATTCGTTCCGAATTGGATTGTATCTCACTTGAATGTTCTAACAGTCAATTGGAAAAACAAACAAATACCCGATAATAATAATAATAAAAATAATAATAACAATTACACAAATATGGGAAAATCTTCGTCTTTGGTAAGTTCTGAAAATTTTGATTTTCTTTTTTTTCTTTTCCAATATTTTAAAGATTTGACAGAATATTTTGAATTACGTCGCCAATAGGCACAACTAAACATAACGTACTCAGAAACATACGTATAAAACGGTGCAAACAAAAATGATACGCACATTTCCTCATCTTATATTTTTATCTTTGACGTCCTCTTCTCCATATGAATAAGTTTGTCTAAACAAATACATTCATATTTTTATGATGGCGCATTAACATATGTTTACAATGCATCACACGGAAACATCATCTTTTACTAAGCAGATATGTTTATGTGTGTATATGTGAGTGTGTATGTGCGTGGCTATATGTATGTATATATGTATGTATGCATGTATGTAGGTATGTGTGTGTCTGTATGTATTATGTAAATATGTATATATATATGTGTGTGTGCACGTATATATATACATATATATATATATATATGTGTGTGTGTGTGTGTGTGTGTGTGTGTGTATACGTATGTATGTACATATGTATGTCTGCATGCATGGTTGTATAAGTAAAGATAGGCACTCATATAGCATTCTATCTCTTCTTCACTCTATTTCTCTGTCTATCTATCTATCTGTCTATTTATTTATCTATCTTTGCTTCGCAATCACATGGTTCCAGGTTCAGTCCCATTACCTGGTAGCTTGGGCTTGAGTCTTCTACTATAGCCTCGGGCCGATGAATACTTTGTCATTAGATTTTCTAGATGGAAACTCGAAACCCTTTTCACACACACACAACACACACACACACACACACACACACATATATATATATATATATATACACACACATACATACATATATACACACACGCACACAGACACACACAGGCACAGACACACACACACACACACACACACTCACATATTTATATATATATATATATATATATATATATATGTGTGTGTGTGTGTGTGTGTGGTGTGTGTGTGTGTGTGTGTATACGTATGTATGTACATATGTATGTCTGCATGCATGGTTGTATAAGTAAAGATAGGCACTCATATAGCATTCTATCTCTTCTTCACTCTATTTCTCTGTCTATCTATCTATCTGTCTATTTATTTATCTATCTTTGCTTCGCAATCACATGGTTCCAGGTTCAGTCCCATTACCTGGTAGCTTGGGCTTGAGTCTTCTACTATAGCCTCGGGCCGATGAATACTTTGTCATTAGATTTTCTAGATGGAAACTCGAAACCCTTTTCACACACACACACACACACACACACACACACACATATATATATATATATACACACACATACATACATATATACACACACGCACACAGACACACACAGGCACAGACACACACACACACACACACACTCACATATTTATATATATATATTATATATATATATATATATATATACAGGGTGGGGGTTAATGTGTCTTTGTTTATCGCGCAACCACCGTTTGAAATGAGGTGTTGGTGTGTTTACGTCCCATACCTAGCATAAGAACCAGGCTTTAAAGCTTGAGTACTGTGGTCGTTTCGTTCAAGAAATGAAAATTCTTCAAAGCGGTGCCCAAGCCTGACTGAAACAAATAAAAAATGAAAGAATGAAAGAACATCTATGTATATGTGTGTGTGTGCTTGTATGTGCGTATGTATGCGTGCATGTATATATGTATTTATGTATGTATGTATGTATGTAGGTTGGTGTGTATGTATATTAATCGGTAGAATTTGATTCTGGGATATATTCCTTTAATAGTTTATAAACGTTTATTGGCTGCAGACTCCTTCATGCGTCTGTAATGAATATGTAACGAACTCATAGAGAAATTTATTCGATGTACGCATGTGTTCATTGCACCAAACAGTTATTACCAATCTCATTGGATTGTACACTTTAAATATATTCAAAAGAAGATTAACGTACTGAATTCCTCTCTATTCCTCTCACAGTTAAATCATTTTCAATAACGCTAGCACACGCATCGAAGATAAATTAAGAAAGGATATGATCAAAATTTTCAGCTGTTTGGGTATAGAATATCGCTATGGGATAAAAAAAAAAAAATAACGGTACCATAGAGAATATCCTAAATGTCACAAGCGTAATCAGAAAACCAAGAATCTCCCTTATATCAACAGAAGATCTATCATTCTCCATTGATTTCAGTACCTATATAAGACCGTACAAATAGATAATTTTCGCCCCAGCTTTTTGAGGACCACATAGTGTATACACCAACCAAGAAGTCCCTAAACTTAATTATCTCCCATGAAGTAAAAACAACGTAGAATCATCTAGCTCACTCATCCTATTCACTTAATGTAAAATCCAAAGGAGCTAAAATTTTCATGAACGAAATAGACAAGTAAGCAACCACAAAGAAAGAAATTATTCAATAGGAACATCATTGAATATAGTTATAGTTGCACCATTAAATATGAGAAGTATTATAACACGCAAAACTACAAAATCACTTCAAGAAGTAGTCAGAATCTTTGATGCTTGCCTGCAGAAAATGTTGCAATGTTAACACTTGTTTGCTTAACGGAATTTGAGCAGTTAAGTTGAACAAAATCTGTACAATGACAGAATATATAGAACTACAATGGCAAAACTTAAGACTAACTTTTACAATCATTATCTTCTTAAATTTGGAAAGAACGAAAGTGAACACAACATAGAATCTCCGGTATGTCTCCAGTTAGAGTGACATGAAAAATTCTACAATGGACCGGCGGTAAATAAAATGCAGCAGAATAATTTGATTTATGCTCTTAATAGAAAACCTTAATGTTGAAATATTCAATTCAACCGAATAACTACCTTTGTTAAAAATCCGAAATCATCGGAAAATGTAGACACAAAGGGATGTATACCATGTATTTAAGTCAGAGCTATCTGGTACTGTCTGATACTGCATATTTCCTTTTAATAGTTCACTTCGTTACTGACATCAAAATGGTATTTCTTCCATTGAAATTCTGATGAAGTAGACCTTGCATTTCATCCTTTCGGGGTCGATAAAATAAGTATCAGATGTGCAATGTGGTCAATTTAATCAACAAGTCCCTTACCCCAAAATTTCAGGCCTTGTGCCTATAGTAGAAAGTATTATTATTATTATTAGTAGTAGTAGTAGTAGTAGCAGCAACAGCAGCAGCAGCAGCAGCAGCAGTAGTCGTAGTAGTAGTAGTAGTAGTAGTAGTAGTAGTAGTAGTTGTAGTTGTTGACGTTGTTGTTGTTGTTGTTTGTGCGCCGAACAGCTAAAGTTTTGTGAAATTTTACGGAGTCTTACATAAAACATTATTTCTGCTGCGTTAATAATCAAAATTAAAAGGAGGTATTTTGAACCAAAGTTCCGAAACTTTCTTTCGTATTCACTAGATCTTTGACTATTAGAAACCATTCTCCTACAATAAACCACAACCACCACCATTTTTATGAAACTAGAAGAATGCACAAGAATACATAAATTGTTGCCTTTTGTTATTCTTTGTATTCAGACGTAAACAAAAACACAACCGTTAATTACCATGACAGGAAGGCCTAAGGTATAAATAATAATATGTTTTATATTGGGGCATAATGAAATGAAAGTAAAAATGTACCATTGCTAATTAAGTTTAATTGCGATTTATCCTGGGGAATAAATAATATATACTGTTACTTGAAATGAGCAGCAAAACAATCCGAAGACACAGTTTTCAGTGACTTAACTGGACTAGAGCTTCTCTTAATGCTTCTTATGTCTTCTCGGATACTGACGGGCAGACAGCCCGAGACAAATACACAGAGACACAGACAGACAGACAGATAGATAGATAGATAGATAGACTGACAGATAGACTGACAGATAGATAGATAGATTGATAGATAGATATGTTTCTTTATTAGCCACACAGGGCTGGACACAGACAGGACAAATTACAAGGTAGAGCTTTTCTTTTGGGGGTGAAAAAGGGGGTTTGGTTTTCGATCAAAAGGGATCGTAAAAGGAAAGAAAGAGGACAAAAAAGGGGGGGATAACATTTGAAAAAAATGTGAAAAGGCAAAAAATTGATCAATAGGGATCGTTATCACAGAAATGTCAATATGAAGTGTAAAGGGGAGGACAGGTGAAGTTTACCCGTGGAAAGAAAAGCCGACGGAAAAGACCACGGTAACCTCGGTCGTTGAAGTCACATGTTATATTTTTTTTTACAAATAAGCAACTCTCTGTATTAGTTTTTACGGTTCATAGGATCATAGTCAAAGTGGCTTCGTCATTCATACGTGCCATCCTTGCTACATTCACCCATCTTTTTTTAAAACATTCACTAGACCAAACTTGCCTCTCTACTCTCACTTTCCTCTTCAAGTGATACTTGAAGAAGTTGATGAGAGATTGACCAGAGAGGAAAGTGTTTGTCTCTAATCCTTTCAGGCGCGTCCACCAGATACATTCTTTCGCCATAGCCACATGTATGATAAAAATAGCTCTTCCTTCCCGTTTGAAGGAAGGAGGCGTGACGATATTAACGATAGACTCGGCTGATAAACCGACACGTCCCACACGTGACAGCAGTCGTTCGACATAAGCCCACAGGTCGGAGATTGTTGGACACTGCACGATTGCGTGCAGAACGGTTTCGTCGCTCTGCCCGCATCTCAGGCAGGTCGGCTCCGTGTTTCTCGAGCCATGCCTATAGAGCTTATCCCGAACGGATAGCGCTTCTCGGTAGCACCGCCAGGTCAGGAATCTCTGGAAGTTGTCCATAGATCCCGGCCTGAAAGTCGTTTCAAACAGGCGGGTCAGGTATTCCTCTTCGACGCCCAGGTTTGCCCCAAGATCGTCGTCGTTCTCCCCCCCCCCACTAATCCCCTATAGAATGCTTTGGTTGTGTTGAAGTCACTCAAGGTCGACCCGGGACGGCAGAGTTGCTTGAGAGCAACCGACACTCGCGGTGCCATTCGCCCTTCCTCCACCTCTTTTTGATCCACGACTGCAGTTCGGTCATGGAGACGAGCTGCGGGAAAGCGTGCCTCAGAAACGGCGACCACACCTGTTCACCGTCGTCTACATAGAGCCGGAGATGTCGCAGTCTCAGCGCGTGTCTGCGCATCATCAACCACGGCATACCCAGCCCTCCTTTAAACAGGTGTTGACAGCAAATGGATCGCCTGACCATCGGGGGCGCATCCTTTCCACAAGAAGCGGAAGAGAATGCGTTCTAGTTTGGTGATGGTAGGGTCGGGACAAGGTACGACGGTCAGGCGGTCGTACATGATGGATGCGATGTGCGTGTTCGCCACCTCCGCCCGACCTTTTAGGGACAGTTTCCTCTCGGCCCATTGCCAGGCGACAGTGACCACCCTACTCGTTATCTCGTTCCAGTTCTTCTCCATTTGGAGGTCCGGACCGAACCAGACCCCGAGCAACTCAACCGGGCCGTCCGTCCAGCGTCCCACGACGGAGGTACTGGTGGATTGATAGATAGATAGATAGATAGATAGATAGATAGATAGATAGACTGACAGATAGATTGATAGATAGACAGACAATCAGACAGACTGACAGATAGATTGTTAGATAGACAGACAATCAGACAGACTGACAGATAGATTGATAGATAGACAGACAATCAGACAGACTGACACATAGATTGATAGATAGATAGATAGATAGATAGATAGATAGATAGATAGATAGATAGATAGATAGATAGATAGATAGACAAACAGACATGCAGATAGATATATTCCCATTGGATGTGGTGTATTTAGTCGGTTTTTATTAACACAACGACATGAACCGTAGATTAGCGTGTAAATGGTAGTGAATTCCATCGATATATCATTCTAAAACCGAATCCCTGTGACATAGTCTTTGATAACATGTTTGGGTATTTGAATTACAAGAACAATCCATACGATGGGATTCCACACAGTTTCTATATACGAATATACGTAGCAATGGTATGATATATAAATAAAATGTCGCGAAATGGAATCAAATTCAACACCTTATGACGATGAAGGCTGTAGGGTATATCAGCCGAAACGTTGTGTTAACATCAAACAAGATGAGTACAAATATCCGTCAAATGTAAATAATGTACCTCACGACGATGACAGACATATCCTTAATCTTTTAGCCATGTTGCATTCTGACAGAGTGACTGATATATATATAAGGTGGTGGCGCTCCGTCAGTTATGACGACGAGGGTTCCAGATGATCCGATCAACGGAACAACCTGCTCGTGAAATTAACGTACAAGTGGCTGAGCACTCCACAGACACGCATACCCTTAACGTAGTTCTCGGGGAGATTCTGCGTGATACAGAGTGTGGAATGGCTGGCCCATTGAAATACAGGTACAACAGAAACAGGAAGAAAGATTGAGAGAAAGTTGTGGTGAAAGAGTACAGCAAGGGTTCGCCACCACCCCCTGCTGGAGCCTTGAGGAGCTTAAGATGTTTTCGCTCAATAAACACTCACAACGCTCGGTCTGAGAATCGAAACCGCGATTCTACCACCGCGAGTCCGCTGCCTTACCCACTGGGCCATTGCGCCTCCACACACACACGCACACACGCACACACGCACATAAATAAGGTATCAAACAAAGAAAAAAAATTCCTTCAAAGGGGTGTGTAAAACATTCAATTCAGTGGTATGTTGATTGAATACTTCATAAATATGGGTATAATGCAAATTACAAACAATAAATTAAATAAAGAGATTCAATTAACAATCCGGTAAATTAATTATATTATAATACGACACAACATGCTGTGAATATAATATAATATCATATAACATAAACAATTATTTAGACAACCAAACAAGCCAACAATTTGTTTCGACTTATATACATTTTTTGATACAGAAGCAATCCAATTTCCTTATATATAAGACGACGTATGACCATTCAGCTTTTGCCGCACGACCTAATGATTTGTTTATAGTCGTCAAATGTATGCGCTGTACAATTAGCTCATTCCCTCCATCAAATCGACGTTATCTGAACTGTTGCACGGTGTGCCAAGCGTCAGATACCTAAAAATCGAAACCACGGCCCCGCAATCATGAATGTAGCAGCCTAAGCACAAGGCCATGCGACCAAAGAGAAAGTTAATTTCAGCGATCTTCTCCTTTGCAGGCCCATGAAATATGAATATCCACTAACTACTGTGCCTATATATCTGTACGCAACTGTCAATGCCGTGTAAGATGTAAGGTCTGCAAATCTAAATATGGCTTCAAAAGACATTTTAAGATCCACAAAGATCAGAACCTAGCTGGAGCTCTTGGTGATCCAAATCAGAAATGAAATTTATATGATTGTCTTTTCAAAACATTGTCTGGTTTTAAAAGCCACATTGGACGCCATGATAGATCTAAGGCGTAAGTACAAGAGGTGGTCAGATCTGCCTATGGAGTAGACAACCACCATATATATATATATATATATATATAGAGAGAGAGAGAGAGCGAGAGAGATAAAATACGAAGAGAGAAATAGAGGTTAATGTAATTAGGCAAGACAATTGGATTATATTTTAAGGTTACACTTTATTTACATTAGATCTTGCTTTTGAAAGATAATATATGTCGATATTACATTTGAATGACTGCCTAAGATGAGGGATATATATATATATATATATATATATGATAATATATATGTATGAGGGATATATATATGTAACACATTCACATTTTTTCGAACGGTCATAACTATATGACGAATATCTTTAAAAGCAAAGGAGGTATAATAATTATGAAACGAAGGCTGTAGGGTTGCAAAGTCCATAGCTGTATGGTGGCCAAGTACTTGCTGTATTTAATGTCATAGCTTTACATTCCGTGTTCCAATTATCCTGAGGTTAAATTCATGTTCTTTTGGAGGTCCATGAAGTAAAGTAAGTTGAAGTAATTACCTTCACCATTTCCAGCAAACGAATGAGTCTTATGTTTTAGCAATTAATCAATATTTAATTATTCTCTTTTATATTTTGAATTGATATCCGTCGCGGTCAGCTTAAACTTTCATCTTTCCCGTTGTCGATAAAATAAGTACACGTTAAGTGGAATTGTGGCGGTGACCCAGCATGGCCACAGTCCAATGACTAAAAGCAGTTAAAGAACAAAAGATCCGTGCCAATTTTAGAAATAAATTTTATCACAAATACCGCCTTTTAATTTGAGTCTGCGTCTAAAGAAGAAATCGATATTATCGCAAAAGTAATTGTTAATACAACGTATCTAAGCACGGTTGTTTGTTTGCCTACGGGGAGAAGGCGGAGTACCCGTGTCTGTGTGTGTGAGAGAGAGAGGGGAGAGAGATAGATAGAGACATAGAGAGAGAGAACGCGTCTGTGTGTATGTGTTTCTGTTCGTGTATAAAAAATAACATGTTTCTCAGATAAATGCCATTACAATGTAACTAACGTCTACTGATCATCATTTGTCTTTGAGATCTTCAACTTTTCAACAAGGTATCATTGTTCTGTATTATAGATCCTAAAGAAAAAAAAATCAAGATGACTGCCGCCATGAATTATTTCATTATACGTAGAATTAGCAATCTAAGCCGCTAGATTACGGTTAGTACTCGACGTTAGAGTCTGCCGCCACTCCGCATCACTTACCAACATTTTATTTAAAATATAAGCGTGATGAAAGTTGATTCGTTACGTCTAGTGTTTTTCTATAGCTTTATATGTGATCAGCTAATGGCAGAATGATATAAATATGACTCTGAGGCAGACGAAGCTAATGCAGTAAAGCTGGCTTTCCATAATTTCACAGCCACATTTGTCGTCTGCCGAAAAAACATGGCCTCCTCAGTATGAATGGATGTTACCCGATGAAGTACTTTTGAATGCTACCATGTTGCAATACTTTCTGAAAGCAAGTTCTACCTACCTCACTGCAAAATGCAATGCATATAACTATGAGGGGAATAGAATTGACTTGTATTTTAGGTAAGCTTTTTGGGCACATTTACAGTTTCATGCGGATGCGTATGGCAAATAGGTTAGAGAAACAATCTTCCATTTGGCCACGCTGCCACAACTTACAGTGTTGTGTTTGGTCTATCATACACTCTTTGATTATGACTAAATGGCAGCAAACTACTTTTCTGTATTAACTCCGTTTACTTGACCTCAGAGATAAAATCTTCCCGAGGTCAGTTTTGCCTTTCGTAACTTTGCAGAGTTGATGAACAAAATACGAGTCAGGATCGGTGGAATGTTGGTTGTGATGCCTTGCAGTATCCGTTCCCGCTCTTTGAATTTTGAGTTCAATTTCGAAGGTAGGCTCTAACACCATCATTTGATCCTGTGGTGCTTTGACAAAACCCTTCTAATTGTAATCATCCGGGCCTAGTCGCTGCTTTGTGGTACGGATTCCATGGACAGCGAGGCTCACCAATGGAGAAGTTCTTAAGCAGATCAGGCCGAAAATGTCGCTAGAAGCTAGGATCACCAAGCATATATTGGCATATTTCGGTCATATTATGCAGAGAAAATCCCTGGAGAAGGACATCATGCTCGGAATGGTCAGTGGGCAAGAGAGGAAGAGGCCGACCAAGAACCCGCTGGCTTGACACCATCAAGAGTGATATCGGAATGGGCATAGCCAGTCTGAAAGAAGCGGCCCAGGAAAGAACTGACTAGAGGACACTGATCCAACGAGTAACCGAGAGTCGATTTCGACTGAGCGGATAGATAGATAGTATGCATCCATCACGCAGTCACGGATACTCTGTAAAGTGTTATGGTTCTACCTTCCGTTATAACTAAGCGGTAAAACGTATAGTATCGCTGACATCTTTTCTACTCTAGGCACGAAGCCCGAAATTTTTTGGGAGGGAGCCAGTGGATTATATCGACCCCAGTATGCAACAGTTACTTAATTTAACAAGCCCGAAAGGCAAAATCGATCTCAGCGGAATTTGGACTCAGAACGCAAAGACAGACGAAATACCTATTTGTTTACTACCCAGAAGGGGCTAAACACAGAGAGGACAAACAAGGACAGACAAACGGATTAAGTCGATTATATCGATCCTAATGCGTAACTGGTACTTGTTTAATCGACCTCGAAAGGATGAAAGGCAAAGTCGACCTCGGCGGAATTTGAACTCAGAAAGTAACGGCAGACAAAATACCTATTTCTTTACTACCCACAAGGGACTAAGCACAAAGAGGATAAACAA
This sequence comes from Octopus sinensis, assembly GCF_006345805.1. Taxonomy (NCBI): domain Eukaryota; kingdom Metazoa; phylum Mollusca; class Cephalopoda; order Octopoda; family Octopodidae; genus Octopus; species Octopus sinensis. The sequence continues at coordinate 62,740,122 of NC_043002.1, read as the reverse complement.
GGACAGACAAACTAATTAAGTCGATTATATCGAGCCCAGTGCGTAACTGGTACTTATTTAATCGACCCCGATAGGATGAAAGGCAAAGTCAACCTCGGCGGAATTTGAACTCGGAACGTAACAGCCGACAAACTACGGCTAAGTACTTAGCCCGGTGTGCTAACGTTTCTGCCAGCTCGCCGTTTTCGTATGGCTGCCTTCTGAGTGAAGAATGTATACGAACTCGTAACTCTTTCGAATGGTTGTAGATCGTGATTTTCACCCTTCATATCAATATGGTCATCTTTTTATATTCTCTTTAAAAAAAATTAAACAAAATTTAACAAATAAGCAAGCAATCCTACACAAATAGTTCAACAATATTATCTATAAACACCACGCAGAAATATTTCCCTGAATATGAAAATAAAACAAAATAAACAAACAAGTAAAACATAACGAAAAGAAAAAAAGCTTTCTAAGCATGATATCATTTTGATGGAGGTGCACGTTTGAAAATTGAGACAATAGAGAAATAAAAATAAGCAGAAAATTAGCATAAAAAATTCTCATAGGAAAAAAAATTCTTTGAAACCTCGTCCGTTAATATTAATAATAAAATTTTTGATAATATTGGCAAAAAAAGAACAGAAAAGAAAGAAAATACAACTGTGTCTAGATACTTCCGTTATGTCTTTATAAATGTCACTCCATCGTGACAAACGTGTGACCTTTATAACATTTTTCATATCGTGTTGGGGGAAAATATTTACAAAAGGCAAAAACAAAGATAAATTAATAATAATAATAATAATAATAATAATAATAATAATAACAAAAATAATAATAATAACAAAAATAATAATAATGATAATAATAACAATAATAATAAGAATAATAAGAAGAAGAATGATAATAACAACAACAATTAAAAACAATGTGTGAGGAAAAACTAATGAAACGTGTATAATTATAGATTTTTTGTAACGGTATTCTTTTATTATTATTATTATTATTATTATTATTATTATTATTATTATTATTATTATTATTATTATTAGTAGTAGTAGTAGTAGTAGTAGTAGTAGTAGTAGTAGTAGCTGTTGTTCCTTCCGAATTCACATCTTCATTCATAATCGAAAAAAAGCACCGTGTGCCTGAGATATGTGCTATGGTGTGTTTTTTTAAATGAATTATTTTCGCTGTATTTATTTTTGTAATTACTTTTTTCTTTTGTTTTTCTCAGCATCTTTTGTTTAAATTTCGCATTTTCAAGAATAAATTTATTAGATTTCTTTTAAAATTTATATTATCAAGTTCATCATAATCAGCATTATTACTGTTATTATTATTATTATTATTATTATTATTATTATTATTATTATTATTATTATTATTATTATTATTATTATCATTATTATTTTTATTTTTATTATTATCATTATTATTTTGTTATTATCGATTTATTACTATTGTTTTCGTTATTAATTCCATAAATAATCATCATCAACCATCATGACCATCATTATATCATCATCATCGTCATCATCATTCCCACCACCAACATCATCCCCATACTCAGCGACATAACCAGCACCATCATCGTCACCACCACCAACACCCCTACCACCGCTGCCACCACCACCATCATCATCATCATCATCATCATCACCGTCATCATCGCCATCGCCATTATTGCGTGCTCATCATATTGTACGCTGGCCACGCGTAACGTACTTTTCTATTTTATTCGTTTCTGCTGTTTTCCCATATTGGTCTTTCTTTTACATTTTATTCACGATCCTGTGTGTAAATTGTGACCAACATGATTATTATTATTATTATTATTATTATTATCATTATTATTATTATTATCGTTATTATCATTATTATCATTATTTTTCATTATTAACATTATTTTTCTTTATTATTATTATTATTATTAACAACAACAACAACATCAGCAACAACAACGACGACGATGATGATGATAGCGTGTGTGTTTCCATTGCATAATCGAGCAGAAACTCTGCATGCCTCAGGCTTATGCTTTCATTTTCCTTTCCAAATATTGGCCATTCTCTTTGTAAATTGTGTGAAGTGTCTTGTAGTGCAGAATTTTATGAAATGGCGTTGTTTGTTTTTTTCAATAAAGGAAATCTTCTTCAAAGTCAGTGGGATGGATTCGGATAAAAGCAATACAATTCCGTACGATGGTACATATGATGCTGCCGTTTCCTCTTTGTATATTTTGTGTTCAAATACAAGTTTAAAATCCACTTGGTCAGATGAACACTTGTTAGAAAAGGAAAATATGGCTTCCAGTTACGAGGTGGTATCAAAAGTTTCGCGGACTAGTTATGTTTAATAAACAAAAGATTAACTCATTTACCTAAGTTTTTAGAATCTCCTTTGAAATAGTCTCGTTGCGCAGCAATACATCAGTCCCAGCGATCCTGCCCCTTTTTGGAATCTAGCCTGGAAGTCGTTTTCCGTAAGGGAGTCGAGGATCTTCTGCGATTCGCTCTGGACCTCGACAACGGTGTTAAAACGGTGACATTTGAGCATAATGTTTAAATTCGCCGAGGTGGACTTTGCCTTTCATCCTTTCGGGGTCTATAAATTAAGTATCAGTGGAACACTGGGGTCGATCTAATCGACTTGTCCCCTCTCCACAAATCGGAGGCCTTGTGCTTCTAGTAGAAACGATTATTTGTCCCTCTGTGGACAAAAAAAGATTATATATATATATATATATATAATATATATATATATATATATATATATATATAATCTTTTTTTGTCCACAGAGGGACAAATAATCGTTTCTACTAGAGGCATATACACATACATATCTATATATCTATCTATCTATCTGTCTACAGTTTTTCTCTACACAGTTTTTCTCACTCCATTTTTTCTCTTACTGTCTCCATTTTTTCCTCTTGTTCCTTTCTGTCGAAAGAGCGTAGGCATGAAACGTAAAAGGCATTGCTCTTTTTCCCGACCGTGAAACTAATACATTTCCTTGTTGTTCCTACACCTGTCTTCGTCTTTTGTTTTCTGTTTTTAGTTTAAACTATGTATATATATATATATATATATATATATATATATATATATATATATATATATATTATATATATATATGAGCAAAATGCCCCCTTCCTCGTCCAATGGACGGTGCTGAGTTGTCAAACATTTAAACCAAATTTTCTCAAAACAATCTGTCTGATCGTCCCATAGGCCCTCGCTTTGAGAAACACTGATTTAACCTGAATTTGAGACACCGGCAAAAGAAGAAATAAAGATAGACGATTTTACAAATGCATGTTCCCATGGCTTTGTCGATCGCATTCTCACCTGGAATCGACTGTTGTAATTTTTTCAAGACTTATACACGCCCTGATACCGTCGGTATGTACATATCAAATTTGAGCGCAATCGGATGGAGGATGCCCGAGATCCTAGAAGACATACACAGACAGACGGAACGGATTTTATATAATATATATACACGTATGTGCATGTGCGCGTTTGTGCGTGTGTTTGTGTACGTGTGTGTATGTGTTTTTGTGTCTGTGTGCCTTTGGGTGAGAGTGTTTATGTGACTGTGTATTAAATATTTTCTGATATTTGCATGATTAGGAGACGTTGGAAACGAATTATTTCTGCATCATTTATTTCATTTGTTAATTCGTTGCCTGCTTTCGTGGTATTTAGCTTGTGTGTGATAGGTTGTAGAAATCTGTATATGTGTGTAATTCTGTGTGCAAATAAATGTGTTTGCGTAGGACTGCGTACGTGAACATATCTGGTCATGCTATTTATATTGAGAACGCATTATAAATTACAATACAGTATATTATACATTTCTGCACGGGTGATATCAGAGCAAGCTCATATGGCCTCGCATGAATTATCTGGTCAAATTACAGATGTATTCAAGCTATATTTAGACTGGATGTCTGCTTGTGCACTTATAAGAATGCTTTATATGTAATGGGGCATAAGGAAATGGTGTATGAATATAATGATGCAAAGTGCAGACACTAATTATATTCATCTACATATTTTACTAATTATAAATTTAAACCACGCTTATGCCATCAGCGCATTGGCATAACACTTCAACAGACAGACAACACATGCAATGCCGTTAATTATATGTGTGTGCATGTATATATTTATCCATATGCATAGCTTTCTTTATATAAATATGCGTATGTATATGAATATATCTGTATTTGTAAATGTGAATGTGTGCATGTGTATGTGTAGGAGTATGTGTACCGTGCGTGTGTGTGTGTTATATATGTATATATGTAAACATATATGAATGTGAATGTTCGTCTTCATTAATTAAAAGATATAAGTGTATATATCTATCTATATTATATATATATATATATATATATATATATATATGTATATATACCAAATATATATACACACGCATATATATACATATACACACATATTATTCATATATACATATGAATTCACATTTACAAAAACATACAGGCAGACAGGCCGAGAGACAGACGAATATATATATATATATACACAAAAAAAAAATATATATATATACACACTATATATATATATATATATATTATATATATATATATATATATATATATATAGGCGCAGGAGTGGCTGTGTGGTAAGTAGCTTGCTAACCAACCACATGGTTCCGGGTTCAGTCCCACTGCGTGGCATCTTGGGCAAGTGTCTTCTGCTATAGTCCCGGGCCGACCAATGCCTTGTGAGTCGATTTGGTAGACGGAAACTGAAAGATGCCTGTCGTATATATGTATAAATATATATATGTATGTATGTGTGTGTGTGTTTGTGTGTCCCCCTAGCATTGCTTGACAACCGATGCTGGTGTGTTTACGTCCCCGTCACTTAGCGGTTCGGCAAAAGAGACCGATAGAATAAGTACTGGGCTTACAAAGAACAAGTGCCGGGGTCGATTTGCTCGACTAAAGGCGGTGCTCCAGCATGGCCGCAGTCAAATGACTGAAACAAGTAAAGAGTAAAGAGTATATACACAATATATACACACAATATATATATATATATAATATATATATATATATATATATGTAATATATACAGATATAGATAGATAGATAGATAGATAGATAGATAGATAGATAGATAGATAGATAGATAGATAGATAGATAGATAGATAAAGGGGGAAGAAAGATAAAAATTATATACCCTTCATCTTTTAAACTTCGGAATATATTTTGAACTTCTTGTGTTTTGCTAGCTGTCATCGGCTTAATATTTTCGAACCAGCGATAAGCACTGACCATTAAAAGCTTTGTCTGAGTTTAGAAGTCATTTTGAGATATTTCAGAGTATATATGTATATGTTGTTTGACGTAAATTTACATTTGAACTGTTGAATGTCATAGGCCAGGCCGTCTGAATATTGCTGTTACAAAGTTATAAGCGTTATATTTATTTTGACCTGTTGTAAAAAGGCTGCAACATAAAGTGATGGAAAATAAAATTACTAGCATTCAATCTATCAATATAATTAGAAATCGGCTCTGTTCAGCAAAAGTTATTCTAATTTAGTAGAAGCAACCTTGTCTAAGCTATAGCGAAATACATCAGAGACGTTTGTTTGCGGGTTTTTTTTTTCTTTTTTTGGCTTGGTTTGGCTTTGCAGTATAAAGGTTTGTTGTTGTTGTCGTCGTCGTCGTTGTCATCGTCGTCATCGTTGTCATCGTCGTCATCGTTTCTCTGAAATAAGTGGCTGTTTGCACACGTGGCCTTGCAGACACATTGAGGCGAGTTCGATTGACATGACTGATTCTCTCTTTGGAAAACTACACGAAAAAGATAGGTTAGTGCAGTGGATTCCTTGAAGCTGAGGATCAGGGGAGAAAGAACAGGTGTGGAAAAGTAGCTGATAAGTTATTTAGAGAAAGGGACACAACAGAACTGAAGAAAGTAGATGAAGGAATACAAAAGCGCTGGAGAACGAAGTAGAGATTAGAAAGTAGGAAATCATCTTATCAGACAAACATTAGCTAAGAATAATATTTCGGAATAAAACTATCGCGTTATTGATTAATAATCTATAAGACGGGGATTACAGAAGATTAAATCAACAATCTATATACTACAGTTATGTAAGTTGTACTTAGCAGAAGTAACATAAATTATAGAAAATCTCTGTGTGACTGGAACTCTGTGTGACTGGAATTCTGTGTGACTGGAACTCTGTGTGACTGGAACTCTGTGTGACTGGAACTTTGTGCGACTGGAACTGTGTGACTGGAACTCACTGCCAGCTTCGGACGCCACAGAAATCAACACGAAATATCTTTCTCTCTTTCCACTGTATCAACCTTGCAGAAGAGTGTTCAGTCTTTCGACTGCAGCCCACTTAATATGCGATTGTTGTTTCATGTCTCCATCATCACGGTTTGAACTCAATACGGGGATAATTGAAATTTCATCCTATAATATCTTCAGTTCGGAAGAATAACTGGCTTTCTTCAATCACTATTGCTAAAACACTCTCATAAAGAAACCAGAAACACACAAATATAGATTTTTCCTCCAGGCTCTAGGATTCATATGGCTGTTTACTCGGTTTCTATGACGTATAAGAATCCGAGATCCCAATATTACCCCTGTTGCAGGGTTGAAGGCCAGCAAGTTTTTGATTTCAGGGCCAAGTCGGTAACGGTAACCCCAGTACTTGACTGATACTTTAATTTATCAACCTCGGAGGGATGAAATTGAACCAACAACGCAAATAGCCGGTAGATATTACCCTAAGCATTTTATTCGCCGTGCTAGCGATCCTGCGAGATCTCTGATATAGTAACAACAAAACGCAAAATAAGAACTAAGCTTCCAATTTCTTCAACCGCAGCAACGCACACATCAAAAGTTACCACAGTCACGTGACACCGTATGAGATGAGAAAAATATTGTAATGTAACTATAAGCAATTACTTTCAAAGAATGTTCTGAAATCAATAAGGTTAGAATTCCAAGTCACTTAGAATCAACGTAACAGCCAAACGATCGGTATTTCATACACTAATTGTGGTGCTGAAAAGATAGATATATGCTGCATATATCTAACTGTCACATGACTCCCAAATGGCTTAGTCCATGAGCATTTGAGGGAAGACGCTGAAGGATTTGACCACTTACTGGACGTACATGAAATCTGACTGTGATTATATAACTGTGTTTAGATTTGTAATTAAATGATAAATCACTTTAGATAGCTAGTTAGCTAGGTAGAATGCTAAATAGTTAGTTAGATAGATAGATAGATAGATAAATAGATAGATAAATAGATAGATAGGTAGGTAGATATAGATAGATAGATAGATAGATAGATAGATAGATAGATAGATAGATAGATATAGACAGATAGATATAGATAGGTAGACCATGGTAACGTCAGGCAGATATAGATAGATAAATAGATAGATAGATAGATAGATAGATAGATAGATAGATAGATAGATAGATAGATAGATAGACAAACAAATAGATAAATAGATATAAAAAGTAACCATACTAGAGGATGGAATAGGGGCTCATCTGAATCATACGCAGCTATTCTTGCGCCAATACATATGTGTTTGAGCGTGCACGTGTTTGTGTTAATGAAATATATGTGTACGAAACGTCATTTTCTAACCACTGTCTCTATGAATATAAAATAGTGTGTTGGCTACGCTTCACATTTGATATGCGCTTTATATTAATTTTAGATATATATGCATACACACAGATACACATACTTACATGCATACACATGTATGTATGTATGTATGTATGTATTTGTTTGTGCTTGGGCGTAGTTATGCAAGTTTGTAACTAGATATCAAATGTTTCAGACAAAATAACTTACAAAAAATGACAATGGAGAACACTTCAATAGAAAAACTAAGGATTTTTTAATACGAAATTTGTTGATTTAAACTAAAAAACTAATCATTGGTAATTTTAAAAAATATGTTTACATCATACGAGAATCCAAAATCTGGAATATTTTGTTTCCAGCTTCAGTGGGTTTTTTTATACAAATCTTCAGACATAGTTTTATTTAAATTCATATTTTAGAAACAACATTTCCAATTGAAGTCAGCTGCTCCGTCTTTCCAGTTGTATTGTTGCGTTGTTTCCCACAGAAAGTACGACTGGAAGGCAGACAACTGAAGAAGGCCATCACAAAAGTAGACACGGGAATAAAAAAAAAGGTCAAGGTGGCTATGGTCGATAAGAAACCACAAGTGGATCCAATCCGCAGGTGAAGAATAGTTCAGTCCACGCTACTTCACTCGGGTGAAGGGGACGAAATGCTTGTAACCTTAAGATCCCTGCTGAGGATACAAGTTTTCCAGAATTACGATTGAGTTAGAAGCGTAAAACCTCTGTGTAACTCCTACAGATTTGCATGAGGGAAAGTATCTCTGATGATTATGCCATGTATTAAGTCATATTTGGAACACTAAGAACTGTTAGAAAACCAAGCTAAGTTTCAAGATAAATAGCAAATTTTAATATCAAATCAAAAGCAGCAGTCTGCCCTTGATATATATACCTTCATTTTCTATTCTAACCCATAATTTTATACGTCTCAACCAAATGCTCTGTATAGCCCGATGAAACAATGATATTTCGGTGCCATGTTGCATTGAAGCATGATATTATTTTCCTTTTTTTTATCATAGTCCGATATGATAATTTGACTGCTCCAGCATTTCTGATACACAATTAGCAGCTGAATGATCGGGCGAATAAATGTAATCAAATTTTCGACCGTGTATTACATAGTTTTTTTTCTTGTTCATTGCTCATGCGCAGATACACATGTGTTATGTGAAGTGTGCGTGTGCATGTTTGTACGTGTGTACGTGTATGTGCATGCTTGTGTAAGTATTTGTATAGCTTTTTTTCTTTATGAATACATATACACATAGATATTTAAAAGTATACATTTTAAAAAACAAATAATTATTTAAGCAGGTTTGACAGAGAAACAGGATACTACTCTCTCTCTCTCTCTCTCTCTATATATATATATATATATATATATATGCATGTATGTATGTATGCATGCATGTATGTATGTGTGTGTGTATATATATATGTATATGTACATATATATATATATATATATATATATATATATATATTATATATATATATTCACATTATTATTATTATTATTATTATTATTATCATCATCATTATTATTATCGTTACCTCTATTCGTCTTGAAATAATAAAATTTATTCGCGAGCCGAGAGTTACGTGCATGGCCCATGACAAACTGTCAGTTAAAAATAACTAGATACGAATTAAAATGTATACGTGCGTGTGTGAACGTGTGTGTAGCTCTTCAAAAATTTCAGTTTGTATGAGAAAATAGTATTCAGCTGAATAAGAGTACATAGTTGACTGTATGGCTATAATGTTAACTAAATTATTTGTCTTGCACCACAATTCCATACGTCTGCGACCGTCATTTGAACTGATGGCGTTGTTTTTATTCTAACAATTTATTGGTGGGGTGGAGGCTACAACATTCGTTTCTGCACTACAATGGGTCTTTTACTGGTAGCTTTCTTAATGTTGCCTTGTTAAGGCTTCGCGATTCATTTGCCATTTCGTTGAGTCTTTTACCTCTTTTCATTGGTTGACTTCGCTACTATATCCTGGTTCTCACTTTAGTTTTAAATAACTTACACCTTTTCAAATCTTTATTCTTTTTAGTTGTATTTTCCTTTTTTCTATGGTCAATATGGCACTAGTTTTGATTCTCGATTCCGTAATCATATCCTGTTTACCTAAAAATATTGTATGTGTATACGTCTCTTCATTGATCACTTTACCAATTCCCCTGTCTCTGCCTCTCTGTTGCTTAATCATATCGCATTTTGCTAAATCACTAATTATTTGCCAAAGTCGTTCTTTATTTACTTATCGCTTATCATTACTCGGTTCACTAGTTTCCGTGTATCTACCTGTCAGTTACGTCATCAGGTATTGATTTATTCAGGCATTAATTTGCTTCTCGTTTTTCATTGGCCAGTTTAGTGGTTGTCTTTTATTTGCGTGTTTATTTAGTCATCATATCCTTTATGTCGAAAATTCTGATTTAGTTTACTTCATAAATTGTTTTACATTAGATATCGCGAAAGATAACTTCAAATATTTTCAAATGGTTAACGCATTCAATATTTGATACTCTTATATCATAAGTTTTTTCCATTTTTTTTGCGTTGCTGTGGGTATTGAGAAGATTCTCTTATATCCACCGCTATATCTCAAATGGATGTCTATCCTGCTTACACTCCGGATCAATTTATATATATTTTAGTTTAATTTATATGTTTTCAGCTTGTAGTTACCTTTTTCTTTTGCTTAGCAAGTGCAGTTTTTAATGAGTTGTAATTTTCGTTATGATTTTGCAAACGAATATGGAAACAGAAAACATTATACAATTACATGATTTAGTGAAATGTATAGGATACATTTATACACGGAACAGGCAGAGACCGGGGTAAATGGAAGGAGACATTCAGTGGCGTACCTAGGGAGGAAAGGGGAACGAAAGTAGGTCCGCCCTAGGCGACGCTTTAAAGGAGACGAGATTTTCAATCTGCTGTATAAATCGGTATGGACTTAAGTCCCGCAAGAAAGGACATAAATCTCAAAGACAGGCTCAGGCAGCTCTCGCACTAGATTCACTACGGGATACATTTTAAATAGTGGGATCTTGGTTTCTAAAAAGGGCTGAAGAGTCACGACTTGAACACATTGAATTATAGGTCTACTTCATCAGAAAGCATTCGAGGAGAACAGCAACAACAACAACGTCAACAACAACAACAACGTCAACAACAACAACGAAAAAAATCAACTATAACAACACTTGCTAAAACAAAAACAACGATACTGCAATTTTACACTCCATTTCATTTTGCGCTTCTATTCTTAAAAGTCAGAGAGGATGTGTATATGAACAAATATATATATATATATATATATATATTATATATATATATATATATATATATATATAGTTATATACATACATGCACACACATATATATGTGTAAGTATGTATGGACATAGGGCTATCACGTAAAGAAAATGCAGAGTATTTACTATAATAGCTTCCTTGCTTTATGATAGACTTACACATCTTAGGCTTTCTTAAGAGTGATATTCTTTTTTTCAGATTTATCTGTTTCCTTATTATTTATGATTAACAACCAATTTGCTTATACGTCACAAACAATCAATGTCCATTCTGTATCTTAATATCTCTTCATAGACTATTCGGTTGCAATGAAATTAGCTATAAATAATTTAATATCTCCTAAATTGATTTACTTCGATACACACACACGTATTCACGCACACGCACGCTCACGTTCTGCATATAAATGCGTATGTATATATATATATATATATATATATATATATATATATATATATATATATGCGCGTGATTTTGTGTGTGTGCATGCGTACGCGTGTAGTGTGTATATTATGTTATTTAATCAAATACATAGGCATAGATATTTATACATTTATGTGCGTGCATATATATATATACATACACACACATGTATGTATTCTATATGTTTACATACATATATATGTATGTGTGTATGTGTGTATGAGAATGCATATAGCTATCAGTGTATCATACACAATGTAAATACCTCATGAGCAGCCAAATATACTATGATATTGGTCGGAAGATAATATCGTTTAAGGACGCGCTGCCTTTAAAAACATAAGATGCGGCGGAGATTTTTTGCTATGTATTAACATTGACTATGATACACAGATGGCTATTTTAATCTAATACTACTCCTGTCGTATGTAACAGAGTGACATCGATCAGTGCATATCTCCATTCTGGTGCATCACTTTGAAGAGGTAAATAGATTTAGAAAATGCCTACGAGTAGGAAACAGATTCAGCAGTTTCAATTCTATTCTCGTATATATCTCATTAATCCATTTATGAAGTATCTAAATTGCATTTTTGATACAACAGCGGACATTTTCACCGATGGCTATGTCATAGTCCCAGAAATACGCACAAAAGTATTTCAGTATAGTTTTCATGTGCGTGAAGTATTTTCATTTACACTAAAATGCCATATGTGCATACCATACACACACACACACACACACACACATATATATATATATATATATATATATATATATATATACACGCGCGCGTATATATATATATATTTCTTTACTACCCACAAGGAGCTAAACATAGAGTAAACAAACAAGGACAGACAAAGGATTAAGTCGATTACATTGACCCCAGTGCATAACTGTTAATTAATTTATCAACCCCGAAAGGATGAAAGGCAAAGTCAACCTCGGGGGAATTTGAACTCAGAACGTAACGGCAGACGAATTACGGCTACGCATTTCGCCCGGCGTGCTAATGATTCTGCCAGTTCGCGCGTGTATATTTATATATATATATATATATATATACACACACTCAGTTAAACACGCACGAGGGCGGCGCACACGAACACACATACACACACACCCATTATATATTCCATAACTTGATGGGCATATAACAACAAGT
>NC_043002.1:62715003-62722503 GCF_006345805.1 Octopus sinensis | reverse complement strand
GTAGCGGTTTTGCAAGGGCTCGTTTGCACGATTTGAGAAGGATCGCTGGGAATCCATCAGGTCCAGCAGCTGAGTTTGTGTCAATCTCATCAATGGCTAGTGTGATATCATCTTCTTCGATGTTGATGTACTCAATTTTTGTCTCTTTGGCCGCTGGTAAAGTGGCAAAGAATTCTTCTGGGTTGTTTACTTGCCTGTGTCCTAGAGGTGTAGTGAACACACTTTGGAACTGTTCGTTCAGTATTTCACTTATCCTCGTGGGATTTCCTGTATATATATATATATATGTATATATATATATATATATGTATATGTATATATATATGTATATATGTATATATATGTATGTATATGTATATATATATGTATATGTATATATATGTATATATATACATATGTGTATATATATATATGTGCAATGGAAAAAAATTTCTATGCCAATATACTGAGAAATAGACGCTATATCGTCAATCACCACATACAATATACATCGCTATGAATACACGTCCTCGATTTCAGCAGAACGTGTAATTATAGTGATGTATATTATTTGGTGATTGAAGATTTAAAGTCTATTTCTCGGCATATTCGTATAGAAATTTCTTCTTTTGCCCCTATATATAATTGTTTAAACTTTACACCTTAATGGTATTTTAATATGCTGGCCACTTGAAATTTTTGAAAAATTTTAATCCTATATTAGAAGTATATATATATATCTTTTTTTCCTTTTACTTGTTTCAGTCATTTGCCTTGGCCATGCTGGCGCACCGCCTTTAATCGAGCAAATCGACACCAGGACTTATTCTTTGCAAGCCTATTACTTATTCTATCGGTCTATTTTGCCGAAACGCTCAGTTAAAGGGACCTAAACACACTAGCATTATCTATCAAGCGATGTGGGGGGGGAGCAAACACAGACACACAAACATACACACACACAAATATATATATATACATGCAGGAGTGGCTGTGTGGTAAGTAGCTTGCTAACCAACCACATGGTTCCGGGTTCAGTCCCACTGCGTGGCATCTTGGGCAGGTGTCTTCTGCTATAACCCCGGGCCGACCAATGACTTGTGAGTGGATTTGGTAGACGGAAACTGAAAGAAGCCTGTCGTATATATGTATATATATATATGTATGTGTGTGTGTTTGTGTGTCTGTGTTTGTTCCCCTAGCATTGCTTGACAACCGATGCTGGTGTGTTTACGTCCCCGTCACTTAGCGGTTCAGCAAAAAGAGGCCGATAGAATAAGTACTGGGCTTACAAAAAGAATGAGTCCCGGGGTCGAGTTGCTCTACTAAAAGGCGGTGCTCCAGCATGGCCGCAGTCAAAATGACTGAAACAAGTAAAAGAATAAAAGAATATACGACGGGCTTCTTTCAGTTTCCGTCTACCAAATCTTTAAATAATAAATCTAAGGTATACACCTGGTAGATTATGGGTAAAACACGTGCACTTTCATGGTATTTGTTAGTTATTTGATTAATGTGAAAGATGGAATATGGAAGTTACGAAAATGTTCATTGATCACTTCAATTGTTTCGACTCATCTACCATCCATCCCTTGCGGGTGAGATACAGAGCAACTGGTTTAGGGGAATCCGTCGGTGTAGATGTGTCTCTTTAAGGGATTACCAGATGTATCACGTTAGAATAACGCTTGTTCCACAAGCTTTCTTCTCGGTATGTGTATACGAAAGGGGCAAATTAAGAGATACAGATTCATTATCATAGAAGATCAATAAAAATCAGATGTGAAAAGAAACAAATACACAATACAGCGAAACAAAGTATCAAATATAACCGTTAGCAGATATGGTTGTATAAACGACCTCGCGTAGTTTGTATAGTGCATATACACTCACTCGTGTAAACTTACACGAAGATATAAACATCCACACGCGGGTGTTTTGTCGCACATACACTCACACAGCGAATTGAATAGACGCTTTGTATTGATAAGAATGGATAGATTACAATTAATTCATCCATATCGTGATGTAAATTATGGTTATTAATTAAGTTAACGATTACTCAAATCCATTTTCACTGCATCTTTTAAGGCCCTCATGCTTTCCGAAATCCGCCGAAACTACACCTGATTATATATACACTTTAGATGAGTTGTAGTGCACCTGAGCACTGTACACAATTATTATTATTATTATTATTAAAGTGCATCTATAAGCATGTAAGCCTCTTCAGTCTTTCAGAAATCCTATTAATAATCTTCTCAGTGTTTCACAAATTAGACAGAAATTCTTCGGAGCAGAGTTTGCATCTCCTGGCAAGGATATTATACGGTTGTGCCTGCTTTATTATGACGAAGATATATCTTATGTAAGTTTATCCTCGTTAAGTTGCCAAGCAGCCCTACACACACACGTATATATATATATATCTCTATATATATATATATATATATATATATATATATATATATATATATATATATATATATATGGGTATGTGTTTGTATATATAATACATTCGGATATAAAATATGTGTATATGTACATGCATGCGGGTATACTTAAATAAATGCATATACTTGCATACATAGATGCATGCATTTGCATAAATACATGCTTACATTTCATGGTGCGTATCTCTATAGAATGTGAGTTTTGGAGAGTCTTGGTTCACGCGATTCAAATTTGAAGCCATTAACTATTGCCCCCAAGCGCTTGGTCTACCCTCTCTGGAAGAGAAGACCCTTTCAATAGAACAAAAATTAATCTCCTGTATTTACCATATATATTTATATTTTATATTTTATCTAGTTTCAGCTCACGAGCTGTGGGCATGCTGGGGCACCGCCATTCGCTGTGGCACCGCCATTATATACATTTATTAATCACTTTTGTTCAAATACGCTTCTCGTATAATTATGTATTTGTGTGTATGTGTGTATATGGGTGTGTGTGCGTGCTCCATACTTGTATATTGATCTATTTATCTATCTACCTAACTATCTATCATTCAATGTAACTATCTATGTATTTTTCTATCTGTCTCTCTGCCTGTCTGTCTATTCATATATAAATATGTATGTATATAGATCGAACAATCGATCGATCGATAGATAGATATGCAGATCAATATGCAACAGGTAATAGACACAGAGAGAGACACACACACACGTATGTGTGTATACATGCGTACACACGTTCATTCATATTTACATTCCCACACAAATGCGGTTCTGTCTGCAAACGAAACAACAAATGTACATGATTACAAGCAGAGTGAGCATATCTATACTTAGTAGAAATTTTTATATGTTAGCCAAGTAATCACAGTCCTATCTTAAGTGTATAAAACTCCGAGTATCAATGAACTAAATCACAAAATATTACAGACTACACTCATATCCATATATTTCCATTTGTGTGTGTGTATATATATATATATATTATATATATATATATAAACGCAAATTGAAATATATACGTACACATGCAAATTGGAATATACATATGTGTGTGTATGATATACGCGTGACGTTATGTTTTGGAGAACATATTTCATTCTGCTTCAGCTAATTTTCTTAAAAGCATAGAATGCATTCCAGAAATTACTTTCTGCTATAAGTAAGATATATAGAAGACAATTTCTTTTTCCTCTTCTCCTTTAAATTCCTACTCTTCTTGGCGAAAATAGACGAGAATATTGGAATCTTTTTAACAAACTGAATCATTCTGTGAAAATTGTGTCTTCGCTTAACTGTCATATATATATATATATAATATATATATATATATGCATACACATATATATTCGGTTTTTACTATCCTATTTCTTCCACAAGTACACCTAGAAAATACTATTTGGAATCGAACTTTAACCTTTATAACTTGCTTGTAGCATGAAAAATATATGTTTCGTCGTTGCTTCTTATTCAGCTTCCATTTTGAAATGTACTTTCACTTTCTTTCATGTTTATCCTTATTCAGTAGATTTGTTGTAAACTATTTACCTATCTCCGTTTCACTTTCCAGCATTTTATTTCTTGTTCACTTTATATATGTTTCCCACTTTATAGGTCACACCCTACCCCTCTCTCTTTCTCTCTCTCTCTCTTTCTCTCTCTCTCTCACTATATATATATATATATATATATATATATATATATATATATATATATATATATATATATATATACATGTGTGTATGTGTGTAAACTTAGTGTGTCTTTCTCTCTCCTATAAATTGTTAGTTAATGTAACTTATCATTCTATGAGTCCTTGCTCTCTCATTCTCTCTCTCTCTCTCTCGTTTCGCTTTCTCTCCTTCCATTCTCCCTCTCTGTTTTCTATTCGTTTACATGTCTTTTTGTCTCTCACTCCTTTTCAGCTCCTGTCACATTTTTACAAAACTTGTTTAGTTACCTTCACTCTGCAGTTCCCCCATTTTACACATGCACAAACACACACAAATATTTTGAATCAATTACATATCACTGCATCACATTTTTTACCCTTCTCTCTCTCACGTCCATCCCTCCATCTATTTATCTCTATATGTCTCACCTACTATGCCATGTGATCACTATCTATCTATCACTTTATTTTAAAATATTTCTTTGTAAACATTTGTTGGTCTTTGCAATCTGACAATCTCATACCTCTGTCTTTATTTCTCTGTCGCTTACTCTTCCTCTCTCAGATACTCTTTCTCTCACTATTCTCTCCTCTATTGTTATTAATCCTCACCACCCCATCAATCTTACAGAGTTCATCTTTATCTCCTATTCTCAATTTCTCTCGTACTTTTATCATCCTCATGTAAATCTATTTTATCATTATTTTCCCCGCAAATTTAAGCCCACACATATATACATATTTGCATTCATACATACATGCAAACATATATACACATATTAGTTTTGACGTTGTTGTATATTTCAAATGCACTTACAAATGTCCTGCGACATACACATGCATTCATCTCTATATGTGTGAACGTGTTTGTACATACATATTCGCGTGTATATACACACCACACAAGCTCACAAAAAACGTGCACACACAAACATGCACACGAATATACGTCTACAAAATTATCAAGGCAGATTTACATTATCCTCAAAAATACGTATATATATATATATATATATATATATATTATATATATATATATATACATACATACTAACAAGCATGTACCTCTATATGTGTTTGCGTATATACATAAACTTATATCCATATAATATGTATGGATGTATGCCTCTATATACGTCTCCATTAACAAATATTTTCCTTCTCCATGATGAGAAGTTTCTCATTCGAAATCGAGGAATGGAAGAATAACGCCTTTTATAAAACGGATGATAGATTCAAAACGTGGAATAAAAAGGATATTTCAATCACAATTCGTTATGATTGAGGACTCTTAAAACAGTAAACTCTACCGACATACAAGCAAAGATACGCTTCAACTATATCCGATTTGCTCTCTAAATCTTCGTGAATTCTAAATAATGGAATAGCGCTAGTTTGTGACATATTAGTCTGGTATTCTTACCAGTTTTTGACATTACATACAAGGCAATTGATATTTATATTCGTAAAATTGCGCAATTGATAAATCATATTGTCTTGCAATAGAACGGAGAAACTTTGTTGGCAAGAATACGCTCAAACACTTGCCAGGAAGCGATTTGCTCACTGAAGTTAAGTATTAAAATCCGTGGTCTGCGTTGGCAAATAATAACTAATAGTTCCTGCACGAAATGTGAAGATGGTCATCTGTCTCACAACGAAAATAGTTATTCCATCATGTGTCCATTTGTGCTATTTGGGCATTCTTCTGTGTACCTGAATATCATAGAAAAATATAGGAATTTAAAACAATTTAAACAACACTGCGACAAGATCTTTTATTTAGTTAAATGTGGGAAATAGGGTTCGGAAAAAAACACGTAAAGATAATACTGTGTTAGTAATAAAACTGATCATTTTGAAATTAAATAAATAAAAGAAGAAAACTCCATACGGCGGATTAATTGGAAATAACTTTCGATTGTGTTCTTCATGTTTACTGAAGAATTATAAATGGAATAACTGTATCCAGTGACAGAACTTAACAGCCTGAAAGGAGGGTGACTAACCAAATTTCCTATAATTAAACACAATATGCGGGAGCTATAAAGGGAGGTAAGTGTGTTATTTATGAGTGATTTATAAAAAAACACAATGTTCAGTTTCCTAATCTATTTAGGAGTTATCTGTTAAAAGGGAAGCAAAATATATGCAAATTAAACCATTTATATCTGACTTCTATGTACTTGTTGCTGTTATGTGTGTTTGTGTGCGTGTGTGTGTGTGTGTGTATGCGCGCGTTTGTGTGTGTGTGTGTGCGTCTGTGCGTATGTGTGTATGTATACAAACATGAAAGAGTTAATGAGGCGAAAGAGGCGGCAACATACGGAGGTAACTACAGAGAAATATTGTATTTGCCTAACCAAGAGAGTCTTGACGTTTCTCAAGCTTGACCTTCATCAGTAGAAAAACAGAAAAGGAAAGATTAAAGAAGTGAATGAATGAAGAAAGAACCTGAGAGGATGAAGTGCAGGAATTAGAGCCAGGTAAGAAAGAAGTTCCAAGATGGCATTTAGAAAAGGAGTAAGAGACGTGTTTTGCGTTCATGTATACAGAGAGGTATTGGGGAGGTGTGTGTTTGTGGCTTTATAGATTTGTGTGGTTTACTTTGGGGTTGGGGTGTAAGTGCATAGGTTTGGACATGGCAGTGTAGTTCCGTGTGCGAGGATCGTCTGTTGGTTTAAGCTATTTTATATGAGAAGGTTAGAAGAAGAGGAGGAAGTAGTGGATTCGAGACTGAAGGGAACAGACACGAAAAAACAGAACGTGGTATCTAAAGAAAACACTGTTGATAAAGGACGCAAAGAGTTTTAAAAAGTTAAGTGCAAAAGGATAACATTGGTATAGAGCCTGTGGATTTTACGTAACGAGTTTGGTTATGCTCTGTAAGAAAATTCCGGAAAAAGTAAAAGCAGATAAAAGAATGCAGTGTACTTCAATATATACACACGCACACGCACACACACACACACACACACATATATATGTATGTGTATGTATGTGGGTGGGTGTCAGTGAGATAGAGAGGGTATCATTAAATGTTATTTCGTCCTACTGTTGATATTTGTTAATGTAAAAGAAACCAACAATTTATGCATTTATAATTTGATTTGCGAATGTTTACAGATCTGCTTTCAGTCCCCCCTTCTCTCTCTCTATCTCTCTCTCTCTCTCTCTCTCTCTCTATCTTGTTCTTGTTTGTATTATATTACATTTGTTCGAAGTAATGTTAAGGTCACCAATCTCAGTACACATCCTTCCACAATCAGTTAAGGAAAAGGGCACATGCTACAATGTTTGTTAACCATAATAGCACACAATATACATGAACAATATCTATTTATGCAGTATTTATGCTATATTTATGGTGAAGGTGCATGGCTCAGTGGT
>NC_043002.1:62697503-62707503 GCF_006345805.1 Octopus sinensis | reverse complement strand
TTCCTGTGGTTGTTGCTCGCATTGCCTCCCCTCGGATAAAAAAAGTGTATACAGCTCATTAGAGCACTTCTATTTCCAGTCCGTTGTATATCTTGAGCGTTGTTGTCACTCAAGATATAACTATATTTTATATTTTGTAAAATATTCATATATGCATATATATCTATATATGTGTATATATATATATATATATATATATATATATATATATATATATATATATATATATATATATGTATGTATTCTGGGTGTTAGTTTTAAACGGAAATGGAAACACGCCTGTCAATACTTATCTGATTCTCTTGAGAAACAAAAGGAATGATGAAATATTCCAAACTGCAAACTTCTTACTATCACAGAAACTACTACCACCACCCCTGCCACCAATAAGAATAATAAACACAGCAATGATGATGATGTTGAAGAAGTTAATGATGATGGTAGTGACTATGATGATGATAATGATTACGATGACTATGATGATGATGAATATGGTGGTGGTGGTGGTGATAATGATGATGATGATGACGACGGCGATGACGATGAGTATGATGATGACGGTGATGATTTCAAGTTTGGCCACTAGGCCCACAGATTCAGAGAGGGGTTAAGTCGATCGCATCAATCTCAGTGCATTACTGCTACTTATTTTATAGACCCCCGGAAGGATCAAAGGCAAAAATAACCTCGGCGTATTTGAACTCATGAAGCAAAGACGGACGAAAATGCCGGTACGCTTTGTTTTCCGGCGAGTTAACGAATCTGCCAGGCGACCACCTCCATAATAATAATAATAACAATTTCATTTATTTGTCACGAGGGCGAAGGATTAATGGGACAATATAGAGACAGACAGAAAGTGTGGGGGCGTTACATATAATGATAAAAAAGGAAAGAAAGCAATTGCAATTATCTCATCGCTTTCGAAGAGGACAAAATCGACCGCGACTAAATTTGAGCTCAAAATGGGAAATCGGAAAAATGCTGCTAAAAATTCTGACCAATTTTCTCTTGCATCCTCTCTTGTCAGTTTTGCCACTTTCACCCATCTTTCAAGAAACTCTCTCGTGGACAGTATCTCCCACTCCGCTCTCACCTTGCTTTTCAAGTGAAGAATGAAAAAGTCGATATGTCAATAGGAACTCGACTACAGCAGACAGTGTTTGTCTTCAGACCGTTCACGCTTCTGACTCCTGTAGGTTTTCATCAAACCACTGCCAGAATAAACGTAGCAGGAATTAAGGGAACGAGGTCAATAAAATTGATGTGAAGAATTTTTATTACAAGTGAACCAAATTGAAGAGGTTAAAAACAAAGGATGAAGATTATTTGGGAGGAAAAAATGGTATTTTTGATGTCACTGACTAAATGTTGACTGAGCAGGTTAGAGTATTTAGAAGTAATAAATGGCTAACTGAAATTGAAGTGAGCAGAAGGAAAATTGAAAATGAACTTGAAGAGGGAGAAGTACGTGTAGAGAATGATGTAGTCACATAATTCGAGGAAAGCAACTGCACAAGAATTAGAATTAACTGAAGCATTAGGAAGACATGTGTAGCAGAGTTAGATGGAGAACAATTTTCTGTTTCGACAAAAGTTGTCAGAAAAGTGTGACCTGCAATCTCGAGAACTCACGCAGAATTTAAGTTATGCAGATAGCGATTAGGTTGGATTATGGTATTATGGTATATAAATGGTGTATTACGAGGGTGAGTCAAAAAGTAATGTCATTTTGTTTAGGATCGGTATAATTACCTGTCCTATACAGGAACATGTATCATACATCAAAGTGAAGCTGGTTCTCTGCGGATCACATCTCTACTTCTCATCATAGCCACCATTTCTCTCAATAGCAATGTTCCACCTTTGAATGAGAGCATGTATCCCTGCCCCGTAAAATTCTGTTGACTGTGCTTTCAGCCACTTCTTCACAACAGTTTTCACTTCTTCGTCACTGAACTATCATCATCACTGGACTATTATCTCTTCGGCCCCATGAAAGAGGGTTTGAGTGTCCAACATTATTCCACTGACGAGGAAGTGAAAAATGTAGTGAAGAAGTGGCTCAAAGAACAGTCAACAGAAATTTACAGGGCAGGGATACATGCTCTCATTCGAAGGTGGAACTTTGCTGTTGAGAGAAATGGTGACTATGTTGAGGAGTTGAGATGTGATCCACAGAGAACCAGCTTCATTTTGATGTATGATACGTGTTCCTGTATTGGTAATTATACCTGTCCTAAACAAAATGGCATTATTTTTGAATCACCCTTGTATCTATAGTTCGAAAACCAATATCTCCGAAACAACAACTTAGATATGCACTGCAGGAAACGTAGTTGCGGAGGAATTACGGCTTAAGGAAAGAAATAACAGAAATGATAAGGAATCGCAATGGAGGAAGAGAATTCGTTTTAAGTCGAACCAAATGCGGCCTTGGTATGAATCAACAGATCGAAAATTAAATTGAACGGGGATCAAGGGAGGTTAGGAAGAGATGAAAAATGCACACAAAGTTATTCACAAATGACATGAGTAGTTGAGACAAAGTGTAGTCGCAGTTCATGCAAAATTATCAACTATGCTAAAAAAAAAAAGGAATTGTACTGGTAGAATAGAATTCCATTGAAATCAGAAAAGCTTGTTTGTGATTCCAGAGACTATATGGAATGAGGCGGTTGTTCCGGTGGCAGAAGGGAGTCGTGAATTTTCAAGTGGGATTTGGAATTAGCCAACTTAGAAATGGTTAAAAGAGTTCGAGGAAGAAACGGAAGGCGCAGAAAAACAGGGAAATATGGTCATTGGAACAATAAAAGAGAAGAAAGAGTTAAAAGAAATGCCAAATTGAAATGGGATTTAACTAGGCGGTGTTGAAGGATTTTAGTTCAAGTGATTTTCATCTCTATGTAAGAGCATCTCATATTAGCTAAACACTGTCGTACAATGGCAAATTGTGCCATTCTGGACGACTACTGAAAGAAGTGTGTTGTGTGTTAAGGATATTGATTAGGAAAACAGTTTCTAATTTTAGGTCGATAACTTCCTTCCCTTAATGAGCAAGTTTTTCACGAGTGATTATAATTAGAAAAGCCGTATGGAAAAGTTGAGGTTAAAGGAATTTTTCCAATGGAAAGAAAAAACGATATCGGAAGATAAGCAGAGACACAACAGATCAGCTATTGATTGAAAAGTAAAGGAAACAGTGATAACGACCTCTAGGAGGAGACTGACAAACCTGGAGATGAATTAGGTAGATTATAAAAATATCTATGATATGGTAGACATAGAAGAAAGACAAAATCATGGATGTCTATATTTTGCAGATAACATCAGAGCATTTAATCTTCGGCTACATGAGACACTGAACACCGAAATAGTAGTTGACACTGTCATTGGGAAAAGGTAACATAAAGCGAGAAATATTTCAGGGCAACATTATGACCGCTTTTATCTCTTACAGCTTTTATGCGACTGTCTAGGCGAGGGCGATGGAAAGCTAAACCATTTACTCTCTACGGATGCTATGAAGATTTTTGCTAAAGCGAGGAACAGTTCAACTGTGTAGTAAATAAGGAGATAATGTTTTCTGACACTTTTCGATTTGGAGTTTGGACTACCAATGTGCGCAGCATATGAGAGAGGGTGCCGAAAAGTCCCTAGCTTTAGCTAAAAGAAAATACAGGAGGATAGGTATATTATGATTCTATTCAAAATATTCCACTCTCAGATTCACGTACTTATTGCAGCGATCCTTCAGTTTTTCAAAGCCCTGTAAAAGAACTTGGAAGGATCAGCCTCCAACGAGGCCATTCGCGACAACCTTAAAGCCAGGAAATTTTCAGCACCCCATCCTCGAATTTTCAGGAAACAATTTTGTTG
Organism: Octopus sinensis; assembly: GCF_006345805.1. Taxonomy (NCBI): domain Eukaryota; kingdom Metazoa; phylum Mollusca; class Cephalopoda; order Octopoda; family Octopodidae; genus Octopus; species Octopus sinensis. The sequence goes on along the minus strand of NC_043002.1, from coordinate 62,703,624 downwards.
GAAAAAGTCGAAATCTAACAGTAGGGCAGGAAACTTCGTCTTTTGTGAATATGGCAGACGTTCTAACTGTTCATCTATCCAAGTATTCTTTTCTCAGTCGATGTTTACAGGTTATTATTTATAGCTTTCTCTACTTCCAATTCAACCGCTAAAACCTATGTATTTCACGTTTCTCAAAGCTTCTTAATTCTGTTGAGGATGATGATGTATATGTATGTATGTATATATACATACATACATGCATGTGCATCATATATATATATATACATACATAAATATATATATATATATATATATATATATATATATATATATATATATATATATATACATACATATATGCATATATATACATACATAAATATGTATGTATATATAGACACATATTCATACATACATATATATACGTACACGCATACATATATGTATAGATACACACACACACACACATGTATATTTGTGTCAACTAGTTTATATTTTGCGTTTGTGTCAACCGGTTTATATATTTTATTCTTAAAACTATTTTCTCATCATTACTGTTCAAAATTATATAGACTCATGAATAGAAGTTTCAAACCAACAAAGCTTTAATGCTGCTAGATATGTTTTGAAACTGTCTTTAGATGCTGGAATAATTTTCATATAATTTCTACTATGTTTCCCCTTTAATGTTCGAATGGTTAATATTTTATCACTACTTCTAATAGTAATATCATTTCATGTACATATGTATGTACGTGTGTGTGTATATATATATATAAAATAATACATATTATACATACATATATATATATGTATTTATATATATGTATGTATGTGTTATGTATATATAGATATGTGTGTGTGATTGTATAATTATATATAGATAAGGCTATGTATGTACATATATATATATATAAAGGCACAAATATTTGTGAGTTTGAACGTCATTCAGAGATAGATGGATACATATTTATATAGAAAGAGAGAGATTGGTATGTAGGTAAATAGATGAAAGGATGGGTGGGTAGATAGGTAAATAAGTGTTGGGATTGGTACGCAGCTATGCACGTAGGTAAGTATATAAGTATGTATGTATGTATGTATGTATGTATGTATGTATGTATGTATGTATGTATGTATGTATGTGTGGAGGCGCAATGGCACAGTGTTTATGGCAGCGGACTCGCGGTCGGATGATCGTAGTTTCAATTCCCAGACCGGGCGTTGTGCGGCAGGGTGTGGTGGCGACCCCTGTTGTACTCTTTCGCTCCAACTTTCTCTCACTCTTTCTTCCTGCTTCTTGAGTAACGCTGCGATGGACTGGCGTCCCGTCCAGCTGGGGGGAACACATACGCCATAGAAACCGGGAAACCAGGTCCATGAGCCTGGCTAGGCTTGAAAAGGGCGCATAAATATAAAAACATGCATCCATGTATGTATGTATGTATGTATGTATGTAGGTATGTAGGTATGTATGTATGTAGGTATGTATGTAGGTAGGTAGGTAGGTAGGTTGGAAGGATTTTCATCAGACGATCATAGTGATCCGCTATAAGAAATAATTCAGTGCTACAATGTTAGGATACTCGATGTTTATTTTCTTACATGGCCAGATGTTGCAACTTTTGTCGTCTCTTCAGAGAAGAGTTCCGGGGTAGCGGACTGTAGTAACATTTTGTTTGACCGCACTGATGTACACATACTCGAATTCCTACACAAACAAACAGACATACACACATGTAGACACACGAGTATACATTTCAAAATACATGGTGGACTCTCCTGTCGAAGACGACGTATGTGTGTTCAGCTTTTTTGCTGAACGACCAACATAATTGATTTGTTTATAGTGATGAAATTTATGTACTGTCCATTAGCTCACTCTCACATGGACAGGTGCAGGGGGTACCAAGCGTCCGGTTCCGAAATGATTACAGATCAACAGGAGATGAAGTTCTCTGCTCAAGAACACAACACTCCACCCGGTTAATTGTAACACCCAAACCATTAGGCCATGCGCCATCACATATTTACTGGATTAATCTATATATATGTAATATACTTATGATAAGTCTATTAATTATCTTCCTAACTTTTCAGTGTCTCATTACCAATGATTGTTCGAATCTTATTCAAATGTAATATTTGGAAAGATTAATTTGTCTTTCATTTTACAAAAAAAAAAACGTTACATATTTATATTTAGACCCGTGTTGAGCCCTATAAGTTACAATGTCAGAGCTTAACCCGAGCTCATTTACTGCTGAGTTGCTTTACTGCTGAGCTCCTTTACACCTGAGCTCTTTTACTGCTGAGCTCCTTTACTGTTGAGCTCTTTTGCAGCTGAACTCATTTACAGCTGAGCTCCTTTACAGCTTCGCTCCTTTACTGCTGAGCTCCTTTACAGCTGAGCTCTTTTACTGCTGAGCTCCTTTACTGTTGAGCTCTTTTGCAGCTGAACTCATTTACAGCTGAGCTCCTTTACAGCTTCGCTCCTTTACTGCTGAGCTCCTTTACAGCTGAGCTCTTTTACTGCTGAGCTCTTTTACTGCTGAGCTCCTTTACTGCTGAAATCCTTTACTGCTGAGCTCCTTTACTGTTGAACTCCTTTACAGCTGAGCTCTTTTACTGCTGGGCTCATTTACAGCTTCGCTCCTTTACTGCTGAGCTCCTTTACTGCTGAGCTCCTTTACTGCTGAGCTCCTTTACTGCTGAGCTCCTTTACAGCTGTGCTACTTTACTGCTGAACTCCTTTACAGCTGAGCTCATTTACTGTTGAGCTCATTTACTGCTGAACTTCTTCACAGCTGAGGTCCTTTACTGCTGAACTCCTTTACTGCTGAGCTCCTTTACTGCTGAGCTCTTTTACAACTGAGCTCCTTTACTGCTGAGGTCCTTTACAGCTGAGCTCCTTTACTGCTGAGCTCCTTTACTGATGAGCTCCTTTACAGCTGGAGCAACAGGAAATGAGATATTTCCTTGAAAATCACAACACATTGACCTGTTCTGAAATAGAAAGTACGATCTTGTAATCACAAGTGCAAAAGACTAATCTCTAGGCCAGGCCTCTTTGGTTATTAACAAATACTTGAAGAACAATATAATGTTATATCCAGCAGGGCAGCAGATGAAAGACCGTATAGACGTCCCCATCTTGACTTGTCTGTCCTCTTCTTCATTGATGAAAATTATAACCGCCATTTGACTGAAAGCGAAATACATTTTGATACAAGTTCCACAAACTCTATTACTCAATATGATATTTGTTCCTCAGTAAGAAGCACTACTATTATTATTGTTCTGTTACCGGTAGGCTTTCACGAAGACAAGATTCCGTTTAAATCTATGGCTACCAGGCAAGAAGGTGACGATCAAAGATTCTGTAAAATTCTTGGAAGATCATTCCTTCTCCTTCTTACTTTCTCTTTGCGTGCCTTTTTATCTGTGTGGATGCATACATACTAATACTCCTGCGTATGCACACACACATTCATATAGACATACATATATATATATAATAATAATAATAATATCAATAATAATAACTTATATTTAATCTTTCTATAATATGTAATTTTTCTAAATGGTATAATTTAATTTTTGGATCTTTTCCTTTTGAACGGCAGACAATTTCTAGTTAACTAAATACTTTAAAACTTCGTATATTGGTAGAATGTGTCAAAATAAAACATTTTTTTCTCTTGGCTTTCTTGAGAAAATTGTAATTTGTTTGTTTAACGTAGTTTTCGAATTTTAACCAATCCTATGCTCTCTTTTGAGCTAAAATCATTTGCTGTGTCTAAAACTGAGACAACATCCTGTCACTAACCCTAAACCTCCCCCTAACCCTAAATTATTCTTTCTTAATTGTTAAATTAATTTAATTGTTACGCGTGTAAAAAAAAAGGAAAGCAATGGAAAATAATTTAAACAATTAACAAACAAAATAATTCTATAATTTTATACACACGCTTTCCGAAACACACGCTTTCCGTTTACGTACGGAAAGCGTGTGTATAAAATTATAGAATTATTTTGTTAATTGTTTAAATTATTTTCCATTGCTTTCGTTTTTTTTTACACGCGTAACAATTAAATTAATTTAACAATTAAGAAAGAATAATTTAGGGTTAGGGTTAGGGGGAGGTTTAGGGTTAGTGACAGGATGTTGTCTCAGTTTTAGACGCAGCAAATGATTTTGGTTCAATGGAGGTAATCGATTGGTTAAAATTGCCGAAATGCTCGGATTTTCAGACGAAATATCGTACAAATTATAGAATTTTCTCAATAAAACCAAAAGAAAATGATGTTTTATAAACACATTCTCCCAGTATACGAAGTTTAAAACTTTTTAGTTACCTAGAAATTATGTTACAAACTGCCGTTCAAAAGGAAAAGATCCTAATTTTTCATTATTGAATTGATAAAAGGTGTTTTTTTCTAATATATATATATATATTATATATATATATATATATATATATATATATGTTATGATGATTTGATATAGTTGCAGACTTAATGGTTATTTATTCACCAACTGTTCAAATCACCAACATGTCATCCAACGATATCCCTTCTTTATAACTAGTACGACTCCCTGTATACTACATGGCTGCGCATACGATACTCTTCTGGTATCTCCAGCACTCATGCGTATATATACATTTCGGAACCGTTCACTTTTCCTTTCACGGCGGTGTTCGACTTCCACCACAACAATGAATTTGTCATTTGACATGTGACACTCGTTGCACCTGTACAAGTAATGTCGATCTGATGGAGGGACTGAGCTTATGTCTACGCAAACATCTGATCACTACAAGCAAATCATGTGTGTGGTTGTTCGGTGAGAAAGTGTCGCACCCTGTCACATCGTCTAACGACGTGTGAGTCCATCACACGCACACATACACACTCATCTATATATATATATATAATAATAATTTTTGAGGGAATATTATTCCTAACTTACAGGGAAAAATTCAATTTAGAAATACATTTTTAATATTTCTATTATATGTAATTTTCTAGATCGTGTAATTTAATTGTTCATTTTGAATTGATGAAGGGTGGTTGTTTTCTAATTTATACACACACACACAGACACATCTATCTATATATATTATATTATATATTATATACACAAACATACACTGATATTTGTGACCTCAATGACTCTGTAAATGAGCATTCGGAGTTTTATGCTAACTTGATATGCATCAGGTAGAACCGCAATAATAGATCCCCTCAGTTCGGGTTTGCTTGCCGTTAATCAAGAACGCAGACAAGAGACTGTATGAACAAAATCAACGAGAGATGTACTAAAATTAAAATGACATGTCACTTTTACAAATTAATGAAAGCAGATGGTAGTCAATACATAAACACACTCACAGTTAAACACACACATACACACACATTCGGACTTCGCACATGATTCTATTAACGATGTTGACTATAATGATGGTGTAAGGTGGTGGTAGTGATGATGATGATGGCTGATGACTGACGAAGACAGCAACGATGAAGACGACGACGGGGATGAAGGATGAAGGTTTTTTTTTATATGAAGGGAAGGTGAATGTTGATGACGACGATGAGAGAAGGAGGAGGAGGAGGAGGAGAGAAGAAAAGATGAAGTAGCAGAGGAAAGAGAAGAAGGAGCAGGAAGTGGAGAAGGAGAAGGAAGAAGTGAAGAAAAGGGAGGAGGAGCGGAAGGAGGAGAGGAGGAAAAGGAGAAAAGGAAGAACAAGAACAAGAACAAGAAGGAGGAGGGTGAGGAGAAAGAACACGAACAAAAACCACAACAACAACAAGTAGAACAAGAACAAGAAGGAAGAGGAAGGGAAGAGGAGGAGGGGAGGAAAAGAAGAAGGAGGAGGAAGAGAGGGAGAAAGAGGAGGAGGAAGCGACCATATTATCACCGAAAGACAAATGAACGAAAATACGACGACAGCAAGAAAAATTACATCACTATAGCAACCAGTTTTATTTCGTTAATTTAATGTTCGCCATCAACGAACATTTGCAGTATTAGAAGAATTCTGTATTAAGAGACTTCGTCTCTCACTGAAGACCAACATAATCTAAATCTGCTAATCTTCAAACTGTTCTTGAAACATTCATACACTTATAT
>NC_043002.1:62670003-62695003 GCF_006345805.1 Octopus sinensis | reverse complement strand
GTGGATGAGGGTGAGGATGAGGGGAGGGTGGAGAGGAGGAGATGGAGGTGGTGGTGGTGGTGGTGGTGGTGGTGAAGTAGAATTTATAGAAGTATTTGTAGAAGAAGAAGATGGAGTGGAAGAAAAGAAAAGAAGAAAAAGAATTTGTAGAACTTATAGAAGAAAAAAAAAAGAAGAAAAAGAAAAGAAGAAAAAAGAAGAATTTGTAGAAGAATTTATCGAAGAAAAAGAAGAGAAGAAAATGAAGAAGATGGTGGTGATGATGATGGTGGTGATGATGATGATGATGATTGATCGAAGGGTTAGATGAGTAAAGCGAACATAGTAGTCAAGTAATACTAATCAATCGAGCAGCAATATTTTAACTTCGTGCAAAAGAGGTTGCATTCCATGTTAACAATATGCATCCACTTAATACTCGTTTATTTAATTATGTATCTATTCATCCTTTAATTATGTTTTTTTGTTTTTTGTTTCTAACTAAGAACCGATGAGTGGATAGGAGCGTTCGATCTGCAATCCAGTAGCATTTCATTCTCGGATAATTCGATTACCCCCTCGTCATACCCAGCAGTGTATCGCTGTAGAGTAGATGCTAGCTTATTATTTACAAGTAGTGGAGCATGAGGTTTTAATTATCTGGAATTGCTTCTTAAGCGATGGAAACAACTCGCGGACAAATTCAATAATTCTGGTTAAAAATTTGCAAGGGTGATAACCGTGCAATTTTAATTATTAAAATTTACCAAACACTAGTAGGTCCCGTGTAAATTCTACGGAATAGGAAAAAAATTAAGAGAACTTATTTAAGAAAGAATCATTTGCATTATTATAGCATTCATAGTTTAGCTTTCTTTAAATATTCTTGACGTTCGTCGACCTTGATTTCATCGTGTCTCCATACTCTTTATTGTATCTTCTCGCTCTTCCTCTCTAATCCGTGCTCTATTACTGCGCATCCTTTCTTGGGCAGCTTTCAACCGTGTTTCTTGTGAATCCAGATCTTAGGTTAAACTAACCCCTTATATAAACAAATATCAATTTTTCTTTTAAGCGGGCTGACGATAAATAATTGCATTTATGCGTATGTAATGGTCGCTATAAAAATTTTTTTTCGATAGAAAATTACTTTCCAATATCAACACACCACCACCACTATCTGCCCCCTCTCTCTCTCTCTCTCTCTCTCTCTCTCTCTCTCTCAATGTAACTGCCTCCCCTGTCCATCTCTATCTACCTTTCCCTTTAGATACATTTTTAACCATGTAATAAGTACTCCTTCCTTCATCACTGCATGTCATTAACACTTTTCTCTCGTCGTCTTTTTTTTCTTGTTCTTCGACTCTCCCTTCAGTTGACCACGTATCCATTTGACCAAAGTGTATTAAATAATAATCACTTTTTCTACTCCTTTTCTTTCTTCACTCGTCCCTCTCTCTCACTCTTACTCTACCTCTCATTCACTCCATCCCCACCTCTCTAACTAACTAATGTATAACGGGCGAACGAACTAGCATATTATTATATAGACGGAAAGCTATGAGAAATGATCGATTTCTAGCTATATAGTGACAACGCTATGTGCTTCTTGTTGTTGGTTTAATGAGTGTTGTTGTTTGTTTTTCATTGTATTATTTTGTTCCTAGATTTCTTCAATGAAACAGCCTAATTAACACAACAAATCTTAGAGACTTAATGAAGTATACAGTCTTTTTTGTAAATAAGCGTCGAGTGGTGTAACAAATTAACAGGATGGCATGGAAAAATACCCAGAAGCGCTTGCATTTATAGTAAAGTGCATTCCAGCACATTTGATGACTTTTCTTTTAGGTGGACTGCACCTGCTCGGGACTTCAGTAGATTTGGAGAGTGTCCGCTCTGGTCTGTAATGGTAGTACGTATCAAGACCCCCAGTTATAAGTTAAATAGCTGTATATGGTCCTGTTGGTAAGACATACTGGGACTGGAAGAAGGCGAAGGTGAAATCTACACATAGCCCCTGAGAGACTGATCTATGTTTGAATACGCATTGCTGCTGCTGCTGATGATGATGATGAGGTTGATAATGATGATGATGATGATGATGATTTCGTTTCGTATCTGGTTAATTTTAATCTTAAAATTCAGTAGCTATATGACTGCTTGCATTAAGCAAGTCAGGTAACTACTGTGATCATAGTCGCTTTCTCAGTACCTTTCAAGGGACATAGGCGAACTGGATATTGCCTGGGAGGGGAGGATAAGTGTTTAGGTTCCCAATGTGAAACGGTCTATACTGTGACTTGTTACCAATAAATAGATATATTATAGGAGCCGGAGCAATGCTTTTCCCCCATAAGAGTTGGTGTGTTTGTAATACTGTTCAAACGACCCGCCCGTCTCATCAGATACAGGGTTCACCGTTGATAATAGATACGATTCACTGATGTCTCTTATATTTATAGAGAACCAAATATAACACCTCAGAAACAAACTACAGAGACATATATTTCTTCTGTCAGTGAGAGCCACAAACCTGCCCTAGTTACATATACAACCAACACTACTGATAACAAAATACGAACCACTGACATCTTGTATGTTTCTCGTGGACCGAATATGATCCCACCTAACAAAAGGCAGTGATTTCTATGGCCCCATCTGTCAATGGAAGGTTTCAACCTTTTACAAGTTAGTGGCGCTACAGAGATTTATACAAGATTACAATAAGAATAAATACAAACCAACGCCCTTCTCTTCTATGGCCTTTACTAATGGACTCTTCTCAGTTTATGGCAGAGATAAATACTTTGAGGTGGCACTATCTTCAACAACTGATAGCCATCCCTATTCTACTACTACTACTACTACTACTACTACCACTTCTACTACTACTACTACTACTACTACTACTACTACTACTACTACTACTACTACTACTAACTATTCTTCCTCTGCTTACTCTTTTTCTTACTATTACTATTATTATTATCATCATAATTATGATTATAATTATTGTCATCCTCATGCGCATCATCAGTAGTAGTAGTAGTAGAAGCACTCCGTCGGTTACGACGACGAGGGTTCCGGTTTATCCGATCAACGGAACAGCCTGCTCGTGAAATTAACGTGTAAGTGGCTGAGCACACCACAGACACGTGCACCCTTAACGTAGTTCTCGGGGATATTCAGCGTGACACAGAGAGTGACACGCCGGCCCTTTGAAATACAGGTACAACAGAAACAGGAAGTAAGAGTGAGAGAAAGTTGTGGTGAAAGAGTACAGCAGGGATCACCATCATCCCTGCCGGAGCCTCGTGGAGCTTTAGGTGTTTTGCTCAGTAAACACTCACAACGCCCGGTCTGGGAATCGAAACCGCGATCCTACGACCGCGAGTCCGCTGCCCTAACCACTAGGCCATTGCGCCTCCACTCAGTAGTAGTAGTAGTAGTAGTGGTAGTAGTAGTAGTAGTAGTAGTAGTAGTAGTGTGGTGGTGGTAGTAGTGCTAGTAGTGGTGGTAGTAGTAGTAGTAGTAGTAGTAGTAGTAGTAGTAGTAGTAGTATGGCGGCGAGCTGGTAGAATCGATAGTACGCTGGACGAAATGCTTAGCGGTATTTCGCCCGTCGTTACTTTCTGAATTCAAATTCCGCCGAGGTCTACGTTGCCTTTCATCCTTTCGGCGTCGATTAAATAAGTACCAGTTACGCACTGGAGTCGATTTAATCAACTAGTCCCTTCCCTACCAATTTGAGGCCTTGTGCCTCCAATAGAAAGGATTATTATGAAGATCAACTAACCGGTCTGTTTCAGAGAAACTTCGGGCCTGCGCCTATGAATAATTTCCAGAAATCCCTTGCCAGGCAGTGCTACATAGGAGCGCTGCCCTTTCGGGATAAACTTTACAGGCCCGGAAGTGCCGTCAGCCGGGTCTGCTCGAGGTGCACCCTGAATGATGAAACCGTTTTGCATGCTTTAGTCTAGTGTCCGAGTATTGCTGACCTGTGGATTTATGTCGAACACCTGCTGTGGTGTGTAGGGCGAATCCGGCTATCAGCTGAAACCATTGAGAAGATTGTCGCGCCGCCCTCATTTAGCCGGGAAGGACAGGCAATTTTTAATTGTCTGGTGGCTGTAGAGAAGGAGGTAGTATGGTGGACTCGTTTGAAAGGGCTAAAAACAGACATTTTCCTCTTTGGTCAAGCCCACATCAACGTCTTAAGGAAATTGGGGGTTGAGGGAAGTGTTGCCTTGTAGCAAGTTTTTTGAAAGGTGGATGAATGTTGGAAGAATGTGCCGTGTGAAAGGACTAATTCTGAGCATGCACCTGTAAAAAGGAAATCAAAGGAGAAGGGCTATTGCCCTATTGTTCAGATACCCGTGGCTTTTGTGAGTTTTTCCACGAGGTTCTTAAAGCGCCTCCCCTATTGAGAGTTTTAATTTGTTCAATTTTTATTGTAATTACATTGTGTGCACGCGGAAAACCCATTGTATCGTTCTGATTTCGTATTTTATGTTGTTGCACGTCATTTAATGATTGTATGTGTGCCCTTGTGGCTAATAAAAGAATAAAGTAGTAGTAGTAGTAGTAGTAGTAGTAGTAGTAGTAGTAGTAGTTGTAGTAGTAGTAGTAGCAGCAGTAGTAGTAGTAGTAGTAGTAGTAATTGTAGTAGTAGTAGTAGTAGTAGTAGCAGCAGCAGGAGCAGTAGTAGTGCTAATGCTGCTGCTATTGTTTGCTGTTGGTGGTGATGTTGGTGGTACTATTATCATTTCCTTTTTAATCTCCGCCTTTTGCTCATCGTTTTACCGTCTAAAATAAACTTAACCTATGAAGTCTTAAACACAAAACATAATCTAAAGAAACGCTCTTATCTTCTGATAATGGCGTTGATATATCAAACGTGTATTGGGTAGGCGAGTCGTGGCGTATATATATCTATATACATGCATACACATATATATGCGTATGAGTGTATGCATACACACACATATGTATGTGTATTTGAAAAATGTTGTTGGGTTCATACATTTATACATATCGCATGGATGTGAGTATACATACATATATATATACATATTTACATATATATATATATATATTTATATATATGCATGTATATATATTATATATATGCATGTATGTATATATATATATATATATATATATATATATATATATAGACGTGTGTGTGTGTGTGTGTCTGCACGCGCGAAAAATTTTGTCGGGTTCCTCTCTACGGCGATTTAATATGGAAAGCAGGCGCTGGTTTATTTCTATTCCTTTGAATGCTAACTCTTGGAAAGAAAACGGTCGCGATTTTATTTCTTTTAGTATTTATTATGTCAAAGATATCTCTGATACGTTAGATCTGAATTTTAAGGAAACTACTGATGGCTAGCAACAGTAAAAGAACTTCTAATAGAATTGGTAAAATAAGATACTGTTCTGTTGTATGAAGAGAGGTGAGAATTCTATCGTTTCGCTTCGTGTGTTTATTCTGATAAAATGTATAGATTTACAGAAATGTTAGAACGATGAAAAACATGAGACATTCGGAGAAGATATGGTGCCGCTAAGTGGTTTCTGTTGTTGCTAGAAAGAATGGTGAGATATCACTCAAGTTATTCTCTCGCGTGTTCAAAAAAAAAAAAGAAAGAAAAAAGATGTCGTTTAGAATAATGAAAAGAGGGATACAATTCTTCATGAAAAGAGAGGGCGGAATCATTCTGGCTGAAATATCTTTGATGAAATGATTTCTTAATGAGATCTCATGTTGGAACAAACAAGAACAACAACAACAACAAAGATGTGTCGACTTGTTTATGCTGCCTCAGTTCTTCGTGTGTTGCCGTGCGTGCGTGTATACAACTTTATGTGCTTGTATCTATGCGTGCGTGTGTAAGTATATGCATGTGTATCTGTGTACAAGAATGCGCGTGCACGCGTGCTTATGCAGTCATGAGGGCGTGTGCGAGCATGTGTGTGAGTGTGTATGTGTTCGTGCATATATAACTGCCCGTATGTGATTATGCGTGTAGATATGTGTCTGTTTGTGTGTGTGTGTGTGTATTGTCTTTACCTTTTTACGCTCAAACATTATTATGCCTACTCGAATATCACTTTTGCAACAGTTCAAAGAACACCACTTTCTTATCTTTCCGTTTTCTCCCTAACAGCCCGACCGCTAGCTTTGTAAATATATGCCATAGGGTCAAACCAAAGCATCTAATGCTGCGCCCATTGATATATCTGTGAGCTTTCACACGCACACATACACATGAATACTATCGTGCACAAGCATGTACACAGCCAAACGTGAAGCTATTCCTCGTATACTTATGCACCAATGTGTAATGTGTATATGAAGGCGGTGAGCTGGCTTAATCGCTGGCGCGCCGGGCAAGACTGCATTTTTCCGTCTTTACGTTCTGAGTACAAGTCCCACCACAGTCGTATTTTCTTTACACCAGTTAGTTGAACACTGGGGTTGATGTAATCGACATACCCCACCGACGAATTTGCTGGTTCTGTAGCAAAATCTGAAGCTAAAAGGCATAAATACGCATGCGTTCACATGTTTGTTTTATGTGTGTATATATGTATGCAAGCATGTATGCGTGTATGCGTGTATGTATGTATCTGTGTGTATGTTTATGTGTAAATCAGGCACAGGAGTGGCTGTGTGATAAGTAGTTTGCTTACGAACCACATAATTCAGGGTTCAGTCACACAGAGTGGCACTTTGGGCCGAGCAAACCTTTCAGTTTCCGTCTACTACACCCACTCACAAGGTGTATATATATATATATATATATATATATATATATATATATATATATACTAGCAGTATCGCCCGGCGTTGCTCAGGTTTGTAAGGGAAATAACTATAAAGCATTTTTAGAGAGTTATAGCCAAAAAATAGCAAAAAAATGGAAAAAAAATGATGGTAAATTTTTTTTTGAGAGTTAAAAAAGGTGGAGTTGCGTCCCCTAGACGGTCTGTGGTTTGGGTTTCTGATTCTCGACCCCATGTCGAATTTATCGATTTTTTTCAGAACTGGGGGAACTTTTCAAAATTTTCGCTGCGTTAGTTTTGAATTATGACATTGGGCTATGTGTGTGTCAAGTTTCATCAGAATCGGTTGAAAGCCGTGGTCAGAGTGAGGGTACGAGAAAACAGACACACAGAAAACGCACAGACAAACTGCCGTTTATATAGAGAGAGATAGGGCCAAGAACGCAAAACATCCGAACAACAAAACATCCAGAGAGACGATACAAAAAAAAAAACAGACAGACATCTAACTATCTATCTATCTATTTATCTAGCTAGTTAGACAGACAGACAGACAGACAGAGAGTTTGGAATTATTTACTGTCTGCTAAATAACCATGTGTTAAACTAAAGAAATAATTACAATATAAAAGACTCACTTTAGCTATTTAAGCACACTTGTTATTTCTTAACAGAACTGACTAATGGTAAGTGTCAGAAAGCAAAAGAAAAACAATAGATTTTCTGACAAACGAAAGGAGAACTGGTCAAACAAGAGAATTACTTTATATAACAAATGTACATGCTTAATGTTCTATGTATACCTAAAACAAAAGCAAATAATAACTGTAAAAGAAACCAGAAATACGAACAGAAACGAAAAATCTGCTGCGGAAAAACAACGAAGTTAGTGAGCAGGGCCGCAGCAACTGGGATAAAGCGTTTAACATTATCAATAAAGAGGCTGCATTATCCGGAAATAAACGAAAAGTGACTATAACAGATTTTGTCTGATACAGAAGTAAAATGATTTTATCACGATGTAATGTATAAACACACACGTACACGCACACACTCAGACACGCACTGACACACACATACTCACACATAACCACACACATGACCACACGCATTTATATAGAGTAGTTATAAGACTCAATAGAATCTTGGCACGTCAAAACGTAGGGTCGCGAGTTCGATTCCCGGCGGCGCGTTGTCTCCTTGAGCAAGACACTTTATTTCACGTTGCTCCAGTTCACTCAGCTGACTAAAATGAGTATTACCTGCATTTCAAAGGGCCAATCTTGTCACACTCTGTGTCATGCTGAATCTCCCTGAGAAGTATGTATATATATATATATATATATATATATATATATATATATATAATAGTTAAACAGGACGTCAAACATCAAAGCAAGGCAAACATCTCAAGTCATATACAATATGATTATAGGAAGAAATTCAAAATCTTACACCTGTTTCTAGAATTATTGAGTACCATCGGTAGTACAGTTAAATATTTGCAAGCTTAAGTCTGGGCATTCGTCGTGTGTGAATGTAAAATTGAAGGAATTGGGGTCAAGAAAATGGAAGACGGTTGGACATTTATGTATTATTCGCTAAAATTGTTCCGATGCAACGTAGTTATCCAAGAATACATGTGTTTGAATTAGGCAACTGTTTGTTTGCATAATGAAATCTAGTTGTGCTTCCTCAGTCGATATACGAGTGTTGTGTCTGTTAGTTTAAAATTATCGAATACAAAATCATCTCCTCTGTTTGTCCTGGTTTGAAATTAGTAGCGGTTGATACACCCACTGTTTTTGCCCCGAGAGATCGTTTGACGAGATGGCTTTGAAGTGGACGATTTTAAACTAAAGAAGACAACACTCGTATATTGCCTGAGGAAGCACTACTACATCTCATTATGCAAACAAGCAGTTGCATAATCAAATACTTGTATTCTTGCAGAACTACGATGCCTCGAAACAATTGTTGCGAATAACAAATAAATGATCAACCGTACACACTCTCTTTGACTCCACTTTCTCCAATTTTATATATGCATATATATATATATATATATATATACCAAATCTACTCACGAGGCTTTGTTTGGTCCGAAGACTATTGCTCAACGTGCCATGCAGTTGAACTGAAACAGAGGAAATGTTGCTGGGAAGCAAGCTTTTTATGCCATAGCCACGCCTGTGACAATATGTATATGTATGTATACATATGCATATATATATGCATATGTGTGTGTGTGTATACACACATATATATATATGTTTGTGTATATCTATATGTGTATATGTGTATATGTGTATATGTACATGTATATATATATATATATATATTATATATATATATATATATGTATATATATATATATAATATATATATATATGTACATGTATATATATATATGTACATACGTATATATATATATGTACATACGTATATATATATATGTACATACGTATATATATATGTACATACGTATATATATATGTACATACGTATATATACATGTACATATGTGTATATATATATATGTACATATGTATATATATATATATATGTACATATGTATATATATATGTACATATATATATATATATATGTGTGTGTAAATATATATATATATATATATGTGTGTGTGTAAATATATATATATACGTATATATATATATATGTGTGTAAATATATATATATACGTATATATATATATATATGTGTGTATATATATATATATATGTATGTATATATATGTGTTGTAAATATATATATATATATAAAATTATATACATATATTATATATTTTATTAATTATATATATTATTTGTTATTTATGTATTGGTTTATTTCTATCACTGTTTGAGTTGCATAATAGTGGTTTTATCTCTAATTCATATTTTATATAAATATATATATATATACATATGTGTGTGTGTATTTATATATATATATACATATAAGAGGATAATTCTTCTCAAAGTATGTAAACATTTGAATACTCAATGCGCAATACACAATACACACCAGTGCATATACAGTGTACACATAAGAGAATAAATAGTATACACCCGTGAATACACAGCACACAACTGTTCAAATACAATGCTCAGATCTCATTAACACACCTGTAATAAAATGCGAAAAATCTAATTTATCTCTATGCGCAACCTGCATTATTATCGTGGTTTCGGGTAAGCATATCTTCGGCTATTAAAGTGTATTCTCTTCTTTGCTACAATCCGGTGAGTGCGATTATTGTTGGCTTCAATATGATTGACACAATGGTGTAAAACCACAGAATTACTAGCACGCGTTTATTACATCCATACGTATTTTCATACACACACACACACGCACGCACACACACACACTCTCACATATACATACGGAGAATGGATTAAGCGGAGCAGAAAGTCACACATGAATGGAAAATGCCGCTGAAGAGTTCACAGATGTGTGGCGAAAGTTTTCCGGACATTGGACATAAAATAATATAATATCTGTAACGAACGAGGGAAGAACAAATATATATTGCGTGATGATTTTTTTGACAAAAAAATAAATGACCGTCCCGAAATCTAACAATGTGTGTGTGTGTGTTGTGTGTGTGTGCGCGTGTGCGTGCGTGTGCGTGCGTGTGTGCGTGTGTGCGTGCGTGTATGTGTATGTGTGTGTGTATATCACGTGTGTATATATAAAAAAAACTCGCTTTCGTTTTTATTTGAAGCACTGAAGTGTCTAATCTACGATACAGACAGAAGGTGATAGTTTTTCGAACTCATCATTGCCGTTAGAACAGCATAAATGTGTAATGTATATACATCAACATATATACTCACGTACACATACATATACACTCACACATACTATGATATGTGTGTGTTTATGTGTCAGAAATAAAATCAATTTTAATTTAATATATAATTTTAGAGAGTATTTGTTTTTCTTATACGAGAATGTTTTTGACAGGCGTTCCGACGATGGCTTAGCTGGTAGAAACGTCGAAGTTACTGTCAACAGCATTCATGTGTAATAATACCATATATATATAAATGCATTATATTATTTATTTATATGTGTCTCTAACTTAACGAGAATGTGCGCATTACTGTATATGTGTGCAGTGGATGGGGTGTACTCATTGAGAAAAATAATGTACCTGTTCACACATGCCCAGCAGAGATTCATATCCCTATCAAAAATTCTTGTCTCTGTGTCGGTATCTTGCCATTCTTTAACCACGCAATCCGAACAGAGATCATTCGCCGCAATATAATTAACGAACATGATCGAGTTATTCATATCTTGATACCTTCACTTCCGATAATGAAAGCTCGAAAGCTTTTAAATCTCAAGTGAGAATTTAATTGGTTTCAATCTGCTATTTTTGATACCTTTCTACAATATTCGAACGCCTTTTGTAAGAATAAAATCTTATACCCATATTCTAATAAGTCGAGTCTATTCTTGTGTCAATGACCCTTCAAATAACTTGTTTCGCATTGTCATGTGTGCGTGTATGTGCGTGTGTGTTTACGTGTGTGTGCGTGTTTGTGTGTTTGTAATAAAGGAATTTGAATAGAGACATTGTTCGCATTATATTACGACGTTTCCATTTAATGATTATTTATTAGCCCTTTCATGTTGCACATCATATTATTACATAACCAGACCATTTCATCAGACATCTATGCGAAATTGCCAGATGACGATAAATTACATAACTCGTTATGCGTGTGCGTGAGTATGTGTATGTCTGTATGCATGTTGTTTTAATGTGGCTGTTATTAGACGAGAACAAATTTTTTTTTTCTAAAAATGATGCGGTATAAATTCTATTTTATTATACACACACACAAACATGCTCGCACACAAGCACATACCCACATATATATGCATTCATACTACTTACATAAATGCATACGTATATATATATATATATATATATATATATATTATAACAATACATTGATATTATAATATGTCAAATACGTTATAATATACATGGCTAAAGCAATTAACAACCAAAAAATGGTAGAACACATAAATAAGGATGCCAAATAACACCTGCAGTTGCTAGAAATAAGAGCTAAAACTATAACTCAAATAGCTACAGAAAATCACCAGCCTCATAAGAGGTTGAAAGGGACTGCGACAGGCAAGCCACAACATCTTTCTCTAGCGAGATAAAACTCGCTGGCTGAAGTAATTTAAGACCCTATATGCTGTTGAAATTTAAACAATAAAGTTTCGTTTGTCTTCAGGGGAATATCATAAATGGCAAGTATCGTAGATGGGCGAAAACTTGAAACGCAGTCCACCTTTCTAATATGTATGTTTGCACATGTGTCTGAGCGCGAGTCCACATGTGACTTTGTTTGTGCATGCGTGTGTTTAATTTGTGCAACATCCCTCCCCTGCTTAAAAGCAAGTTCGCAACTGAAATTTAAATTCTAAATTATTCTATTCAAGATTTTAGTCAATATTGAAAACACTATCTACTGAGAGTTACTCGCCAACATTCTTCAACAAAATACTTCAATCAAACTAAAACGCATAGCACAATCAGGAAATCGATTCTACACTACTGTTCCGTGGTCATGTTATTAACCCTGCTCCCTCCGATAGAGATAAATGACAAATTCCATTTCTAAGTGTATTTTGAATTCTGAACATCGACGTCAGAATTTCAAATTTCAAAAGCTTTCAGGCTTCCATTTGTTTGTGCTATTGTAAGTTAAATTAGCAAAACATAAACTTCTACCAAATATGATGAATTTGAAAACACTTCGCCATTTTTCAGCCTTTTTTATTCAAAATAATTAAGCGAATTGAATGACATTATCCAACTAGCAGACACTATTCTTTTATCAAAACTAGACGAATGAAAGGCGAAATCGATATCGATACGGACGTGAGATGTATTCAGAAGGAATGAGGAGAGATGTGTAAAACAATTAGTTACTAGTACTGAAAAGAATGAGACACTCATATGACCTTTGTAGAAGATGCCAACGGACCAATGTGGCCTAACTTACATATATATCGTATTATCACTAAATACATTTACTATTTCCCTCTTAAGATGACTCGGGGCGTCTGTATAGTTGCGTTGACTCGTAGACTTAAGGATCACCAATTCTCTTTCAAATCGCTCCCTTCTAAAAGCAAGATGGTCACATTCTATTTTATAGCTCTAGATACATTGCGTTTGATACAAGAAGGGATCTTCTCGGCTGGAATACATTTACTTATAGATTATCTCAGTTTAAACAGACACATGACTAAAAGAAATTTCCTCTTTCCTTTAATCAGTAGGTTATATTTAAAAAAACCTCATAGACCCTGATTTAGTTGCATAGGTATGAAGTTTCCTTCCCCAAAAAATGGTCGTCCCACCTTCAGTCCCGCTGCGAGGCATCTTATGTAGGTGTCTCCTTCAATAGCCTCAGGCCAACCTTAGCCATATGGTTGGATTTGGTAGACGGAAGCTGAAAGAAGCTTGTGTGTGTGTGTGATCCCCACCACCGCTTGGCAACCGATACTGTGTTTACGTCAACGTTATCTAGCGGTGCATCAAAGAGGTTTGATAGAATAAATAAGAAGGTTTAAATGTGTAAATACTGGTTTCTGTCTTTTCGACTAAAAGTCTTTAAATTGGTGCCACGGTATGGCCGCTGTCTAATGATTGAAACAAGTAAAAGATATATCACTTGCACTTATTCTATTTATTTATTTATTTTTGAAGCCTGAGGAATAAAAGAGCAAATTAATGAGGCCTGAATTTAATTCATATTATGAAATAGAAATTTAAGATCTGTAAATCATTAAGGTACTCTACATCTCCATTATTGATGCTCTTTGTAAGGTGGTGAGCTGGCAGAATCGTTAGCACGTCGAGCGAAATGCTTAGCGGTATTTTGTATGTCTTTGCGTTCTGAGTTCAAATTTCACCGAGATTGACTTTGCCTTTCATCCTTTCGGGATCGATGAAACGAGCACCAGTCAGGCAATGGGGATGATGTAATCGACTGTTGCCTCCTCGAAAAAAATTCAGGCCTTGTTCCTGTAGCAGAAAATGTTATTTTTGCTCTTTTTGTAAGATTCCAAAATGTTAAATCGACTGAAGATTTAAAAAGCCTGAAACTATACAAAGAAGCATCGATGTTGTGACTAGACCTACTAAATATTGCAGTCTAATTTTCCCAAGAGAACGTAGTACACTCTGAAATAAATAATATATTAGGTAATTAAGCGAGGAAAAGAATACCGGGTGTTTTAAAAAATTATTCCCACTCTGTGGCGCTTTGGACTGACCGAAGCCTTGTGAGTAGATTTGGTTGACGGAAGCTGACAAATGCCCCCCACATGTGTGTGTGCGTATAGTTGTGTTTGTATTTGATGCCAACTCCGTTTGATCATCAGTGTTTATGTGTTCAAATCTTTGTAACTCAACGGTTCGTCTAAAGATACCGATAGAATAAATACCAAGCTTTAAAAGGAAATACTAGCGTAGATTCATTCGCCTAAAAGTCTTCAAGGTGGTGTTCCAGCATGGTCGCAGTGGTATGACTGAAACAAGTATAGGAGGAATGATAAAAACATGAATTAATTGGAATTTATGTTAATTTACTGAAAGTTAGCAAAAAACGTAGCAGTAACTATTAGCATGTCTCCAGGGAAAGGATAAACATTTTCGTAAAATTAGGCATGCAGGTCTCAAGTTAATTTATATGCTTATAGAAAGGAAGCTTTGAGCTTTGTTTACAAGGAAGGGACAACAATGAACATGTTTCGAGTTTATTAGTCCTCATCAATATAATACAGTTCACCCAAACCTGATGATCAGAGAATTGAGATTCACATTGATAAATATGATAGAGAAATATATTTTTCGTTGGCACAATTTGCATAACTAAAATTAATATAAGCTAAGGGAAATAACCGAAATAGATCAATGGTATACACGAATTCAAACAATTATTTAAAAGGAGATATATTTAATGCTGTGCACAAAAGGAAAGAAAAAATATTTAATTAATTGAAAGTGGATAATGTATTTTGGGTTGGATTGTTCCTGAAAAAATACAGGATGGGCTTGATTTGAATGAATGAGATCTTATCGATCATATTCGACTTGGGGCTAATCAATAACTGCAATAATAATCAACGGTCTTCCTTTCATCAGCATAATCGATCGAATTGAAATCCATTATAGAACGGGCACTCTATTATGTTATCGATGCCCGTGAGGTTCAGAGTTGATCACGTCAGAATTTGGATTTCAAACATTTAAATGTGAATTTAAAAGCTGTCAGCCGCTTCATGGTTCGTACCAATCTTACTGTTCTTTTAATGCCAGGTAGTAGGAAGATATAACGTATGGCAACACTGTAGCATCCATAACATCTTAATTCGTGGATTTACCATCATTGCATCTTATTTTGTCATACCAAACCATTAATACCAACGTGTGACATTTTTGAGTATATTTTTTTACGTTTCATTTTTACGCTATTTTTTGTTTGTTTGGTTTGAGTTTTTCAAGTGAGAAAGAAATCGATAACTTCTAGAAGATAAATCTTCGAGAATAGAATTGATTAAATTTAAATAAAGAAATTGAAGAGTGAAAGATAGAGAATATCTGAGTAACTTTGGGATTGGTTTAAAAGCAACAGAATCGTAAAACAAAATGAAAGAATATAAAAATTCAGAAAATAATAAATACAGGAAGAAGAGAAGAGAGGAAAAAAAAAGGTGTGACCTCTTAAGACAAACACTAAAATTAAATTAGTTTGTACGAATGACTAGAAAGGTGAATGTGGTGTAAGATGGAAGTGAGGATGGCATGTGTGAAGCTTGGAAGGAAACAGGTCAAATAGTGAATGTGGAAGTAATTGGGAATAAAAGTCTGAGGAATGCGTGTGAAGAAATGAAAGAGCTGGAGTGAATGGGAAATATATGAAGCTTGTGAAGATGTAGTCGACTTGAAAAATTGAATCAACTGTTCAAAACTGATAGTGAAAGTGAAAGTTAAAATATCAGTAATTATACAAGTGATGGAGAGCAAGGATATGTGAAAGGAGAAAAACGTTTGTAAGAGCAACGTGAGACAGAGAGAGAGAGAGAGAGAGAGTGACAGACAGAGAGACAGTGAGTGAGTTAGTGAGTAAGAAGGTGGAAACAGGAAGAAAGCAAGTGAGAAATAGAAAGGAGAAAATACAGAAAGTGGGAGAGAAATAGAGAGGTGCAGATTTAATTTCTTTTTAATAAATATAAAAAATGTTAATTTTTATTGTAAAACAAAAACAAAACTGCAATGACGAGAGGAGGAGGGAAAAAAGAAGAAGAAGAGTTGGGGCAGTGATGAGTTTCAAGAAATCGACTTAGATTATTAGGAGGGATCATGCCTGTGTTTGAGAGAGTAACGTGATGAGATGTGAAATTTAGAAGGTGCGGGCCGAGAGTACGATGCAAGGAGAGGTAGGAGGGAGAGTAAGAAGGAGAGAAATGAGTGTCATTTCAAGTGGTAAACTTAGAATAATTGGATGTGAAGAGATGAAAATACAAAAAATGAAAATGTCGTGGTAATTGAAAGCGGAGGTTGGCAAGTGCAATGTGCAACTTACTGAGGTTGTGGGGAAGATGTGCACATGTAGTATGTGTACGTGTGTTCATATAATATGTGTGAGTGTGCGTGAGAGTGTGTATGCAAGTATATATAATTAAATGCAAAGAACAATTGCATAAATGCACTCAAATAAGATAGATAGAAAAATATATATATGCATGTATGTGTGTGCGTGTATATATATATATATTTATTTAAACATATGGATAAAAATGTCTTTATTTTCAAGCGTCTCTTTCCTTTAGTTCCGTATTTTCATATGCATTATCGTCCAAAATATTTGAAGAGGATTTTTCCCGTATTTTAAAAACCTTTCTGCTAAAATGCTTGACAAGTAAAAAATACTTTACTTCTACTTACATGAGATATGTTTTGCAAAATAATATCCTAACACGTATTCCCTTAAGTTGAAGGTAGATTATTTTCTTTTCGTTTCAAATTCGGAATTTATAGCACACTGTTAATATGTATACAAGAAGAAGAGTTGTAATAGTCTTTACGGAATATGCAGTAAGCTCCTCCATATTATAAAGGAAACCTAGATAGCTATCGCTTTAACACCAAGAGGAAATACTCTGAGCAAACTGCAACAAGATACTTCAAACACATCAAAAACATCAAACGTGAGAATAGAAAACTCACCTGCTTTAATCCATCCTATAATTTAAATGTATGCAGAAATTTAGCTAAGTCTTCCTCACTCTAATCAGATCTCCTATGCCCACTTCAGATAGGTGTGAAAAGTGTTTCAACGAAAATTCCATTAATGTTATTTATAGGTGTATGCGTAGCTTAAAATCACAAATTTCAAAATACATCTAAAATGTATAAACACCAGCAAACAGCCTAAATCTAATGTGAAAGTAGAACCAAAAGTATGGAAAATACTTATCAAAAGAAATAGGATGCAAAGCTGTTGAAATATCAGAAGACCCTGCAATAAAATCTTATATCGTTTTGATCACCAGCACTTTTATTGTTAAACATAAACATTGTAGTAATTCGTTTAAATCAAGAAGAATGTGCAGTGTAGCATTGTTTTCGAAATTAAATTTGCATTTTGAAAGAAGGTGAAGGCATAAACCTCTCGATAAAATGAATTATTGTTGAGAAACAGAGCCATCTTATGGCCGCGGAAGCTACTGTCCCCAGAAACTCAATTCGTTCACTCTGAGTGACAGAGAAGAAACCTATTTGTTATACCTCTCTGCAAAGAAATTTAATCTTCAAGCAGACATATTCCTTTCTTATGAACCTTAAAGAATATTCTCTTCTGTCTAGTATTTATAGTGAATTATATTCACCGTTTATACCTTCAACTAGGGCGAGCAACACGAACAGCAATGTATTCGGATTAATCCTTTGCAACATTTAGTTACTCGCTGATAAATATTCCTTTGAAATCTTAGTTGTGAATTTTTTGTTTTACCTCTGTAAAACCCATTAAACTACTACCAGTATGATAGTGTGATAGTTCACTGAATCACTTATAATTTACAGTAAATTACTGATATTGCGCCAACGTTATATGCATCTAAGAATACGTACGAAATGGAATTTTGCGATAGGAAAGGTAGAATACAGAGCTAAAAGCTTAGCTATCAAATTGAAACTTGACTTTCAGTCCACCTCGGAATACAAAAATAGAAAATACTAACAATATACTGGGATATATTCCTCCCTTTCAAAACAAATATCTAGACGTATGTCAGTATCGGATATTAAGCCACACACGGCGGGAAAGAGTTGTATGGATGTGTGTGCCAAACGGTCAAACAACAAAGAACACTTCTTTGTCTAAAGGGTAATTTTTTTAATACTTATTTACAATTTAAATCATCACTACAAAACTACAATAACTGTTAGTCTCTCGCACAATAAATTTTACAATCTCATTATCAAAAGGTACTAAAAGATATTTGCTTACTTTTGATAATGACAGTATACAGGTGCAACTTCTGCAACACCAATTGATACCATCCGCTGTTTAAGGGATAAGGGTTTGTCTACAGCTTTTTTATTATATTCAAGGTTTTTGCTGCTTTGTAACTTAGCCTTTGATCATATTTGGTTCAGCAGAGCTAAAGTCGACTCATCTGTGACCTACCCGCCCTTTTATGTGGTCGACTACATTACTCAAATGCTTTCTTTACTTAAAAGAGCACGATATGAGTTGAATCTTCAACCGACTTTCCATCGGACTTCTCAACTCCATGACTGAACCTACACATATAGTCCCCTTCATAGCCCTATTTATAAGTATTGTTGTTTCTGTTGTTGCTGTCCAGGACAAGGTATATCTATGTGTGTGTGTTTGTGTGTTTGCATTGTATTTGCTATTTCATACCGCTTCAAACCCGATGTTGGTTTGTTTACGTCCTGGTAAACTAGTGCCTTCATTGTGTGCGGATGCGCGCGTGCGTGTGAGTACACGTGTGTCTTTATGTCTGTCTTTGTCTCTCCACCACGGCTTGACTGCTGGTGCTGTCTTGTTTACTTCTCCATAACCTAGCGGTTCGGTGAAGGTTCTCGATAGAATATACATCAGGCTTCGTAATATAAGTACCTGAGTCGATTCATTCGACAAAAAATTCTTCAAAGTAGTCACCTAGCATGGCCAGTGCAAGAGGTAAAAGTCTAAACGACATAAATGGTAATGCGAAGTTGTTGTAAGAACAACATAGACGATGGAGTCCAATACGGACGAAATAACCCTTCACAATACAAAAAGCCTGGCAAATGTGATCGAGAGTTCAAATTCAAATGCTATATAACTTTCCATTTATGAAATGAATCCAGCATCCACAAAATATATTCCAATCAAACACCACTACCTCAGTATATCGTGGTACTCCGTCAGTTGCGACAACGAGGGTTCCAGTTGATCCGATTAACGGAATAGCCTGCTCGTGAAATTAACGCGCAAGTGGCTGCGCACTCTACAGACATATGTACCTTTAACGTAGTTCTCGGGGGAGAATCAGCGTGACACAGAGTGTGACAAGGTTGGCCCCTTTGAAACAGAAACAGGAAGAAAGAGTGAAAGAAAGTTGTGGAGAAAGAATACAGCAGGGTTCGCCACCACCTCCTCATGGAGCTTTGGGTGTTTTCGCTCAATAAACACACACAACGCCCGGCCTGCGAATCGAAACCGCGATCTTACGACGGCGCGTCCGCTGCCCTAACCACTAGGCCATTGTACTTCCACACCTCAGTATTTAATAGAATTGAACTCCTTGCTTTCAGATGTAGTAATCTTGTGCCACTTTAAGGATTCAGTATTAATCATTTTCGTAGTCTTCTCTTTCTTTCTCTCTCCCTCCCTCTCTCTTTCTCTTTTTATCTCTCTCACTATTTCTTAGTTTTCCTTTTT
Organism: Octopus sinensis; assembly: GCF_006345805.1. Taxonomy (NCBI): domain Eukaryota; kingdom Metazoa; phylum Mollusca; class Cephalopoda; order Octopoda; family Octopodidae; genus Octopus; species Octopus sinensis. The sequence goes on along the minus strand of NC_043002.1, from coordinate 62,675,222 downwards.
CCCTCTATTTCTTCTTTCGTCTCTCCAGATTTCACTCTTGTTATTTCAATTTCATTCAAATCTTTCTGTTTCTAAAATTTTCCTTTTCCACTTGGTTCCATCTTCCCTCCATCACCCCACCTCTCTCTCTCTCACACACACACACTCATCTCCCTCTCTGCCTTTCTCCTTCTCTCCCCCTCATTTTTCTGCATCCTTCGTTCCCATTTTCTCACTTCTCTTTCTATTTTACATTCTCAGTAATTTTCACTCCGTTCCCAATTTTCTCTGCCGCTCGCCACCAAACATATTTTTTTTCTTTTCTTTTCTCTTTTTTCAGATCCCCTTCTTTTCTACCTTTCTCTTTCTCCTCTACTATCTCTCACATACCCTTACACCGTCTCAAAACCGTACAACTGTCTCCTCACTCAGCACATCAGTCCTCGTGAAACACCACCATCATAAATACCATCACATAACTATCTTTACTACGATGAAGATACAAAAAAAGAAGAAAAATATCCATTAAGGAAAACACAAAACGTTTTTGTAGCTTTCAGATTATGAAGCTGTTGTTTTTGGTTGTTGCTGCTGTTATCTTTAATTTTCGTTCCTAATTATGAAGTTGGTTAACTTGCTTCTTTCCCTGTTTCCTTAACGATAATAATGTAAAGCGACGTAAGAAGAATAACAACAACAATAATAATAATAATAATAATAATAATAATAATGATGATGGTAGTAGTAGTAGTAGTAGTAGTAGTAGTAGTACTACTACTACTACTACTACTACTACTACTACTACTATCACTACCAATGATGATAATAGCAATAAGAATTAGAAGAAGAAGAAGAAGAAGAAGTTGAAGAATGACGATGATGATGATGGTGATGATAACTCCCCTGATGCAGTATCAGGCAGTGGCTCTCATGGCTTCTGATCTTAACTGATTGGAAGTGTTATCATATACATTGTTTTGTCTTCGTATAAAAGATGGGCTACAGCAACTATTCTGCTTAACACCACAGATTTGCTTGTCAGTTGTTTGACCTTAACCAGTTGACCATGTCCCTTAGTGTTTGACGATTTGTACATCTCTGACCACGAGCAAAAGTAGTGGGGGAGCATCATAGTCGTGTGTTGACAGGAATTCTTAGCGGTTTGGATAATTCACCTTTGGAAATATCGGTGTTTCGTTCAACATCCTTAAACGATCCTTATTCAGGGATCTTTTGAGCGGGATGAACTACTCGACCGGAAGAAAATTCTAACTGGGCCCCACCTGCAAGGTCATGCGCTGTTTATCTTGATATGAGATCACCATGTCACGCACATTTCGTTGTGATGCATGTGCCTGGTGTACCCTTATCAGACGGGTAGTAATGATGGGTATACTAGGCTTCGTATATTTTACCCCAGTGTCACTTCTCTTTCTCACTCAATAATAATGATAATAATAATAATAATAATAATAATAATAATAATGAGGAGGAGAATAATAATAATAATAATGATAAGAAGAAGAAGAAGAATGACGACGAGGATGATGATGATGATCCTGATACAGTGCAAGGCAGTGACTCTCACGGCTTCTGATCTTAACTGATTGGAAGTGTTATCATGTGCATTGTTTTGTCTTGATATAAAAGACGGGCTATAGCAAATATTCTGCTCAATACCACAGATTTGCTTGTCAGATGTTTGACCTTAACCAGTTGAGCATATCCCTTAGTGGCTGACGATATGTGCATCTCTAATCACGAGAAGAGATAGTGGGGGAAGCATCATAGCCATGTGCTGGGAGGGATTCTTTGGAGTTTGGATAATTTGCCTTTGAAGACATTGTCTAGTCAATCACGTGATCACACGATTACCCAATTCTGTCATACACTTCCATTGTATAAAAGCTTCAATTCTGTTATAAGATGTATTCTTTCTTGCCTAAATCTGAATATTTCCAGTCCATGTAATCAATTATTGCTAACAAAGCTTCACATATTATGCAGACACTCAGCGATGCCCAGTTATTCACCTTGGTTGCAATTATTTTTGCAATGTTTTTAGCGAAAATGTTTCTCTCCTATACTCCAATAATAATTCATTTAGTCTTGCCTTTGAGTCTTGTGCTTTTCATCGATTCCTGTTTCATGCCTACTTAATCCTTTACCAAATAATCTGAGATTGGAGTCAAACTGTTTTTTAACTACTAATTGCTGGTAAGGGCTCAATATTTCGTTCTGCAACCATAATATGCTGCCAAGTACATTAAAAGCTTGTAAGTCAGTTCTGTTAGTGGCGCGGTTCAATCATTTTTTTAAAAGTATCTCAACAGATTCTCTTCAGAACTTACAGCTGCGATCGCATTATTTACATAAACATATTCGTATATGAAACGCCGTAACTTTCAGGATTTGCTGTAATTTCTATAGAAAATTCGTAAAGATAAGACTAAAAGGTGATATGTTTTAATATGTTATATTTATTTATTTATTTTATTGGTGTTCAGAAACAAAGCAACACCAGTTTTCAAACGACGTGGTTAGAACCACACACAGAAAGATATATACGTGCACACACACATACTCCATGCTGGAGCACCGCCTTTCGTCGAACAAATCGACCATATGACTTAATTTTTTGTAAGCCTAGTACTTAAACTATCGGTCGCTTTTGCCGAACCGCATCTGTTCAGCATCTGTTGTCAAGCGATGTTGGGGAGACAAACACAGACACACAAACATACACACACACACATATATATATATATATATGTGTCTGTGTTGTCTCCCCAACATCGCTTGACAACAGATGCTGAACAGATGCGGTTCGGCATATATATATATATATATATATTATATATATATATATATACATATATATATACATATATATATATTATATATATATATATATATATATATATATATATATAATATATATATATATATATATATAATATATATATATATATATATACATACATACATACATACATATACAACGGACTTCTTTCAGTTTCCGTCTACCAAATCCACTCACACTGCTTTGGTCGGCCCAAGGCTATAATAGAAGACACTTGCCCACGTTGCCACGCAGTGGGAGTGAACCCGGAACCGTGTGGCTCGTAAGCAAGCTTCTTACCACACAGCCACTCCTGTGCCTATGGTGACTTATTTATTTAATTGGGAACACACCGTTCTTCCTTCAGTCTGGTTGACTGCGATTTAGCGAGAGTAATTTATTTAATGTGTTCTGTAATTTCAGGTATTTCATATTTATATTTTCTGACTGAGTAGTTAAGAAACTCCGTTTACAAGCTCGTGCTTCTTGGTTCAGTTTCACTACGCAGAAACTTAAATGAGTGTCATCTGCATTAGCTTCGGCTTGACCAATGCCTTATGAATGAATTTGGTCGACAGAAATTGTGTGAAGCCCATCCTACATAGGTGTGTGTGTAGGTGTGTGTGTATGTGTGTGTGTGTTTGTATATGTGCGCGTGAGTGCGTGTGTATCATTCTGTTTGTGCTTCTAACCACGATGTTTGAAAACTGGTGTTGCTTTGTTTCTGTCCACGAATCTTAGCTATTCGTCAACACAAAGTGATAGAATAAATACCAAACTTCAAAGCACGTGCTGGAATCGAGCTCTTCCACTAAATGTCTTTCAAAATGATGCTATAGCATGGCCGCAGTCCAATGACTGATGCAAATAAAGGATAAAGCAAAACGTTATCTTTACCCCAGTCCAGCTTCTTACAGTTGTAGCCTATCTTTAATGGTTTTATTTCAGATTCAGAAAAGCTTTCTTTTATTTTCCCAGTTGTACTCTTGTTGTCTTTGGTCGTCATATAAATATATAAGCACTTGTGAGCGTGTACCTATTTTCTTTTCTAACCGTTGTAACTGCTGCATAAAGTACATCGTTTAATCTGGTGATGTTGATGTTCGTGTCTGTTTTCATTAAACCTGTGACAGCTAATTTCGTTTCCATCTTTATTATTCTAATGTTCTTTTTCTTTTATCGATAATTTTATCCTTGAAAGGTACTTACGTCGATTTTTATGAAGGTCTTTATTTTAATCTTTTAATTATTTTTCCTTTCTAGATTTTCCTGATCATGATCTATCTTTTGAAATGCCAGTTCTCAAATACGATTTTTTCTTAGTCAGTATTCAGTGATTGTTCGAGAATGTTTTATAGTGTATTCTAATTTATTTACATTAATTGTGTTGCACTAGTTACACATATGTTTAACGGTTACGCCCCAACTCCTGATATTTTTTAAATTTCAACTCTTTATTTTCTGTTCGTTATTTGCGCTTGTGACATTTATTCATATACGATTCTGCTCAATTTTTATTCAATTTCCTTTGTTATATTTGAGGATATTCAAATTAACATTTCCCTTTACATTCGTTCTAAATTCTAAAAATATTTCTTGCACTTCAGCTTTAAAGTAAGAAATCATTAATGTAGGTCTGAAATGAATTTCTTTAGCGTGTATTCCTTACCAGATTTATTTGTAACGCAATAGAATGAGCTCTGTTCGGGTACAAGCTTTTCTTCGACAGTTGGTAACAAGTGGTCACCAAATCACAAAATACTAAATACTCTTAATATACTTTTCTTATATGATAAATTGTATAATAAATTTTTAAATTCTTAGTTGCGTAATCTTCTAGCCATTTTTCTTTTCCAATTTTAGACATTCGGTGGTTTTTGAGTAATTATTGTTTATATCGGATGGTTTTTTTAGAAGAGTCAAGCAACTTTCTCTCGTGATAAAAATTTATATATTATTATAATTATTATTGAGTGAGAGAGAAGTGCATGTCATCAAACTGACACTGGGGAAAATATACGAAGCCCAGTATACCTATCATGACTACTCGTCTGATAAGGTTACACAAGGCACATGCTACACAACAATATGTGCGCGACATGGTGATCTCATATCAAGATAAACAGTGGATGACATTGCAGGTGGGGCCCGGTTAGAATTTTCTTCTGGTCGAGTAACCCATCCCGCTCAAAACGTCCCTGAATAAGGGTTGTTTAAGGATGTTGAACGAAATACCCACGTTTCCACTGGTGAATTATTCAAACATCAAAGAATCCCTCTCAACACATGGCTATGATGCTCCCCTACCATTTCTGCTTGTGATCAGAGATGCACATATCGTCAGCCACTAAGGAACATGCTCAACTTGTTACGGTCAAACAGCTGACAAGCAATTCTG
>NC_043002.1:62642503-62665003 GCF_006345805.1 Octopus sinensis | reverse complement strand
CATGTCGCGCATATATTGTTGTGTAGCATGCGCCTGGTGTACCCTTATCAGATGTGTAGTCATGATGCGTATACTGGTCTTCGTATATTTTACCCCAGTGTCACTTTGATGGTATGCACTTCTCTCTCACTCAATAATAATAATAATAATAATAATAATAATAATAACAATAACAACAACATCATTATCAGAAGCACAATTTTCATTATATTTAGCTGATTTTATTATTGCTTGTGGTGATGATAGCTTTGTTTGTTAGTAACCTCAACAATATGCGCTTTTTATAGTTGATATGGTATTCTATAATCCGATGGATTCCGTGCTACGCGGAACGATATTCAGGTGTGGATTGCATTAATAGAGAGATAAACCTTTACTACTGATATTTTTCTCAATTAAGTAAAGAAAACAACAATATTTTAATTCACGAAGCAAAATTGCATTTCTACCTTTCAATATTTTTAAAATAGCAAGTAACATAGGATACACCCCCATATATTACAGAAATAAAAAAATAAAAATTATCCAAAAGTATCCAAAAATATAGCACAAATAATTGTAACTTTAAAATGCAATACCGGAAATAATGTAATTTTCAGCGGTAAAAATTATCTCACATCAGAAAAAACTCCAAAATTCTAGAGGCTAAAATAATAGCAATGTGCTTCCGTTGCCATTAATGACGGTATTTTCAGTAAGGGGACACAAAAATACGACTAAATCCAATGTTTCTGTTGTTAAACTTCTATGACGGAAGCGGAGCAGCAGCAGCATTAGTAGTGTGGTAGTAGTAGTAGTAGTAGTAGTAGTAGTAGTAGTAGTAGTAGTAGTAGTAGTAGTAGTGAGGAGAAGGAGGTGGGCCATGTCCATGACTACGACGGCGGCGACGATGAAGTCGACGACAAGGAAGAGGATGACGGAGAAGAGGAGGATGGGATGAAGATAATCATGATGAAGATAATGATAATGATGACGACGAGGTGGGGGAACGGATGAAGCGAAGATAACAAGTGGAAGACGACTAGACAGAAACATATGTAGAAAAATGTCACCCTTTAAAATACACCACCTGAAATCTATGACAAACTTTATTCACCGAAAATACAGAGAGGTAAAAATTTTACGCATTTAGAAATCCGCTATTAAGTATCCATTCTAATAATATAACCATATAGCGTAGTAGTTAAGAGCGCGGGCTACTAATCCCAAGATTCCAAGTTCGATTCCAGGTAGTGACCTGAATAATAATAAGAATAAGAATAATAACAACAGCAACATTGAAAAATACCTTATGTATGAGGACCCAGGTTCGAAATTTCCCCAAGACACCTCAAGAAGGCTGGAGGGTATATCAGCCGAAACGTTGTGTTAACAACAAACAAAATGAGGACAAATATCCGTCGAATGTAAATAATGTAAATAAATAACCAAATGTTTAGTAAAGTGCAATAACAGTATTGCAGTATCGACCAGGCCATCACATGCTCTTATACACCGCTGGTCACAATCCGGTTCCAATTCTTTCTTGATTCCACCATTCGTTTCCATCTTGACCAAAATTGTTTAGCTACAACGTCTTTCCATCGCTGTGCAGTCCTTCTATATGGTCTTTTTTATCTCTTGGATACAACTCAGCAACTGCCAACTGCATAAGCCCATATGTGGTCTTTGAACTTTGCGATATGTCCGGCCCAAGCGAATTTCTGCTTTCGGTATTCTGCGATCTGATTGCTTACTCTGCTCTTTAATCATATTATATTTTGAGTATGCTCTCCTAATGATATTCCTAGCATGGATCTCTCCATAGCAACTTTGAATTGTAGCTAATCAATGCCCTCTCCTTTTCTTAGTAGTCTACGTCTCACTTGCATATAAGTGTTGCAATAAAAGTAACGGATTTAACAAGATTTAACAAATACGTATTGGGGTCAATTTATTCGATGAAACCCTTTAAGGCGGTATACCAGCATCGCCATAGACCAATAACTGGAACAGATAAAAGTTAACAAACAAGCGTGACACAATCTCGCAAAGTATTGAAGGTCACAAAGCTGAGACAGAGAGTATCCCTGACTTCTGCACGAGAGCAAATCACTCTTAAAAGAATCATATACAGCATGTGATAGAGCAGGTTATGTTAAGTGACTATATAATATGACATAGCTTATGGATTCCCATCTTATCCAAGAAAGAGCACAGCTTATCCAAGAAAGCACATATCAGTAGACATGGCAGATATGAGACTTTCATGCACAGGATGTTACTCCAGTATTATGAAATGTAAGCAGAAAAGGGGTGGTATAAACATGCAATAGAAGGAGTTTCAGAAAATGAGAATACGGAAATGCGTTTGTAGATGCCAATCGAGACACACAGAGAGATGAAGTCTATTACGTTAGATAATCTTTTCTACTATAGGCACAAGGCCCGAAATTTGGGGGCAAGTGAGGCAGTCGATTAGATCGACCCCAGTACGCAACTGGTACTTAATTTATCAACACCCCCGAAAGGATGAAAAGCAAAGTCGGCCTGGAAGGGAATTGAACTCAGAACGTAACGGCAGACGAAATACCTATTTCTTTACTACCCAAAAGGGGCTACACAGAGAAGGACAAACAAGGACAGAAAATCGGATTAAGTCGATTATATCGATCCCAGTGCGTAACTGGTACTTAATTTATCGACCCCGAAAGGATGAAAGGCAAAGTCGACTTCGGCGGAATTTGAATTCACAACGTAACGGCAGAAATACTGCTAAGCATTTCGTCCGGCGTGCTAACGATTTTGCCAACTCGCCAAAAACACACCAACAAAAGAAATGCCTTCTAATTGCTGCAGCACTCTCAATTGATAACTTGCCAGTCTGAGGAATTGAAACATTTTACCAAACTTGAAAAATGTAGGAGTATATGAGATGTTCAAACAAGAAGTGCCTACAAAAACTTATAAAAAATACATAACCAAATTGCCAAGGATCTAAAAATATGCGCACAATTCAGAATATTGTAATATATGCCACTGCACATATATTGTATAGGATTATATGTATATATGCACGTATGAATGACTGACTGAATGAAAGAATGGGTGTATGAGTGAATGACTATATGTATGTAAGTAGGTAGATATCTTGTCTGGAGAAGGTAGTTTCCCTTACACCACAAAAATGCTATTGGAATCTGCTTAGCTGTTACAGGGCGGATACTCTACTCTTTCGATTCACCAAATATTTCCTGAACTAGTGTGCGTGGGCCTCAGGCACATAAATGATTGAGTAGTAATTACAAGAAACAACAAGGAATTTCTAATAAATACATATAAATGCGAAACTTCGTACATTCGAAACCACACATATGGGTGTGCATGCAGGATATGCATGATTACATGAACGCATATATGTGTATCATCATATGCATATATATATATATATATATATATATATATATATATATATGCGGTGTGTATAAGTATATAGGTGTGCGTGTAAGTATACATATGTATTGGTATATATGCAAGTATTTAAATCTGTCTCTGTATGAATTAGTGTAGGTATTTTTATGAGTATACATATTAATAAAGAGAGATAATTCCTAGATAGAATATAGATAGATGTATATATAATATATATATATATATATATATATATATATATTATATATATATATATATTATATATATATATGGATTTATAAACACACACGGGTGTACACATACACACACGCAAATGTATGTATATATATGTATATATATATATATATATATTATATATATATATATATAAAGTTCTGCAATTTCATTTCATATAATTGCGTTTTCACATATTTTTTTCATTATTAATAGCATATATTTTTTATAATAATAATAATAATACTTCTTTAATTCTGTACTATTTGCTATTATTTGTGGAGTGTATTAAATGTTATGCTGTGTGGGGTGTGTTTTTCCATATCTGAGTGCATTTGTGTGTGTGTGTGTGTGTGTGTGTGTGTGTGTGTGTGTGTGTGTGTGTGTGTGTTGTGTGTGTGTGTGTGTGTGTGTGTGTGTGTGTGTGTGTGTGTGTATCCTGTGTAGCAATTCTGTGTAATGGGTGCAATGGGGTTGGTGCTGACTTGTACCATAATTGATTAAATTGACTGAAGCAATACTGAATTTAAATAGTATTTTCTAATAGAAAAAATAAAATATTTATCAAAAGAAAAGGAAAAAAAAAGAAAAGATTAGTAAAATAAAAGAGGAGGAATTGAGAAGGAGGGAAGAACGAGAAAAAAATAATGATTAAACGAATAAAGGAAAGACACAAACAGCAGAAATATACATTGGAATAAAACATGGAAAAACAATCTGAGAATGAAACAAATGGAATGAAAGGTGAAATTGTTCGAGGAAAAAAATTAATGAATGAAAAAATACGGAAGAATATACAGATGATATTTAAGGAAAGTAAGGTGTGGTGGTTCTATATGTGTATATGTGTGTTTATATATATATATAGGCATACACACACACATATATATACATAAAAACAAACAATATTAGATCTATTGACTATAAACGTTTGTGTGTGTGCGTGTGTGGTGCGTGTGTATGTATGTATAAATATGATTTATACATACATATCTAGGGAGAAAGATTGCGATTGATAGATGTAAATACGTACATATATAAATATATCTATATACATACACAGGGAGATATAAACATGTATATATATGTATACACACATATACATATATACACATGTATATATACATATATGTTTGTGTATGTCTTTATTACGACTCGTCTTGGTTAGGGTAGTGGTCGTGGGAGGATTTGCAGTGATTGCGGTGGGTGAGAAGGATTGGTGTAGACAGCATATTGGAACATTATCTTCTCGCATTTGCATTTTCCTGCAACATGAAGGAACTATAAAGCATAATTGCCGCTCTTTTTATAGGGGAGGACATGGAATAGAAATGGCAGTGGGCTGGTGAGGGTGGTGATGGTAGTGATGATTATATATTGTTGTTGTCGTTGTTTAAGGCGACGAGCTGGCAGAATCGTTAGCACGTCGGACGAAAAGTATTTCGTCCGTCTTTACGTTCTGAGTTCAAGTTCCACCGAGGTCGACTTTGCCTTTCATTCTTTCGATGTATAAATTCAACATGTGTTATTGCATTCCAAATAAATGATGAAATACGTGTTAATTTACTTGAAGTGTTACGAGTAATACGTGAAGGCGTGTAGCCTTGGTATCTAGTTCCCTCCCACCCAAAATTTCAGACATTGTGTCTATAGTCGAAAGTATTGTTGTTGTTCTTATTATCGATTTTATTATTTAGCTGTGTGAAAACGGCGAGCTGGCAGAATCGTTAGCGTGTCAGAAAAAAAAAACACTTAGCAACATATTGTTTGTCTTTACACTCTGCGTTCAATTTTCGCTGTGTTTGACCTCGCCTTTCAAGATTTATAAAATAACTACCAGTTGAGTTCTGAAATCGAAATAATTTACTTGCCCGTTACCTAGAATTGCTAGCCTTGTTCCAAAAATTTGAAACTATTATTCAACTCTAAGTACAGTAGAACCTCGAAGTACGAGGTCGCCGTTGTACGAGGAATATTCTGTAAGAGGCGAGACCCGTGCGAAATTTTGTCTCGAAGTATAAGCTGGAATCCGCAGTACAAGCACACCAATCGTGCCAACGTTAAAATAATCCAGTTAATGAAACCGGTTTACATATTTCTTTTGTATTCTCTTTTTTTATAATTGTCACTTTATTTGTAACTACAACATTTCTGTTTTGAAACCCATAAAAAATTATTTGTGAGTGGCTTTGGTGGGATGGAACGGATTCATTATATTCTAGTTAATTTCAATGGGGAAAAATTGATCTGTAAAACGAGCAAGTCGTAAAACGAGTGAGTCGTATAACGAGCTCGGTCATGGAACGAATTAAACTCGTACTACGAAGTATCACTGTACGGAGGAGATAGGCTGGTGGAATCGTTATCGCGTTGGATAAAAACGTTTAGTGACATTTTGTATGCCTTTACATTCGGAGTTCAAATTCCACCGAGGTTGTTATTGTTTTTTATCCTTTCGGGGTTCGTTGAAATAAGCATCAGTCAACTACTGTAGTCGATGTAATCACCTTCTCCCTCCTCTCCTCAAAAACTGCTGGCCAAAATTTGAAGCCATCATTTAACCACAAATAAACCTTAATCTAACAGACTTGCGAGGACAGATTGCAGTTGTGACCATGCACTCGTCTTCCTAAGGGAAGATAACTCCAGATTCACATTATTCAACGTATTATTCTGTAGCGTGTAATTTGGAGGAAATTTGGTTGCTATTTCTAACTGGTTTGATTACGCAATTCTTTGCTTGACCGTGATTGGTATCGCTAGATGAACCGGTGTTCTTAGTATTAGTATAGGGAACGGTGTGGTTTGAATATAAGTGTGGTACGGGAGCTAACGGTAGGTGCTGGTGATTGTAAAGGAAAATGCTGCCGTGTTGGTAATCGTTAAAGGTATTGGTTTCAAATTTTGGCACAAGGCCAGCAATTTTGAGGAGGAGAGGTTAGCTGGTCGTTTACATCGACCCCACTGTTCAACTGGGACTAATTCTATCAACTCCGAATGGATGAAAAGCAAAGGTGAACTCAGCTGGATTTGAACTCAAAACGTGAAGACGGGCGAAAAAGCGCAAAGTATTTTGCCTGGGCATGCTAACCATTCCGCCAGCTCGCTGCCCTAATCATTAGATGTATTTTTATGGTAAAAAGTGGAGGTAGTTCAAGCAGCAGCAGCAGTAGTTAGTTAGTTAATTTGGCTCAAAAGCAAATAGCAAGGCCATGTAGGGAGACATGGAGTTAAGTACAGGGTGGTGTTCATGTAAAGAATTCTGGCCACTTGAGGTCAAGGGAGACTTTGAACAAAGCGGTCGTCGGCATCTTCACCATCTCGTCTGGCAGCTTGTTCCACGGATCCGCAACCCGGACGGAGAAAGCTCCTCTCCTTCGATTGAGATAAAATCGTCGCAGGTAGAGCTTTTCGGAATGACCCCGCAGCCGACGCTCTGGAGCAGGAGTGAAGAACAGCTCTTTCGAGAGGTTACACTTTCCGTTTATGATGTTGTGAGGGAAATGAGATCACCACTAGTAGTAGTAGTGGTGGTAGTGGTGGTGATGTTGATATTACTGGCTGTAGTGTTGATTGTGGTACCGGTAGTAGTAATGGTGGATAGTCTTTTAATCAAGTCCCCCAAAATGGTGGTGAAATGTTTCGCGGTGGCCTTGATAAAACCTCTCTTTATTTACCAATTCCGAGAGTGATTGAGAGAGGAACCCATACCTGAACTTTACTGATTTTTTATTGGTCGATCAGAAACAAGGTTTGACAGGGTCGGATTCGAACTCAGAGAGTGGAGAACCGGAACAGTAATAATTGTTGTTGCTGTTGTTGTTGTTGGTGGTGGTGGTGGTGGTGGTAGTAGTGGCGGCGGTAGCGGCGGCAGTGACAAGCCGTAATAGAGAAAAAAAGAAAAAGAAGCGAATAAATGTAAACAAAATCAACAAACAGTGAAAATGTGCATATATATATATAGAGAGAGAGGGAGATAGATAGAAGGGGAAGAGAGGAGAGAGAGAGAGAGAGGAATAGGCTAGCAGAGACAGAATGGAGTTGTAGAAATGAAGAAAGGAAGAGAGTAGATTGAAAGAGAAAAAGAACGAAAGAAAGCTCGAATGAAAATAAGGAGGAATGAAAGGCAAAAAACTAAAGATAGACAATGATAGAACGAGAAAAATAACAAAATATAGGAAGAAAACCAGAGAGACAGATAGAGACATATATAAAATCAAATATATAGAGAGATTATTCACAAAAGGGAATGAGGGGCAGAAAGAAAGAAAGATAGTTAGGAAGGAAGGTAGAAAACGTAAGATTTATGTATATAGACAGGGAGGTAGATATGGAAATAAAATAGAGAGAGATATATGTAGGTATGTTGGCAGGTACGTTGGTAACTGGAGATAGATAGATAGACAGAGAGAGAGAAAGGGAGAGATAGACAGATTGACTGACTGATAGACTGATAGATAGATAGGTAGATAGATAGAATGATATGTAGATAGATAGGAATCTAGAGCTCTTAGGCTAGATATTCCTTGTGGTTGGCCAGATTGGAGCAGTCTTGAGTATAACCAGCCGAAACTACATAGATGATCTGGAACTCAACTGAGGAAAGAAAACTCCGAATGACCCTTTTTGTATCACCTGTCTTGATTGTTTCATTGTCACCTGTTGCATTCTTGTCCCATTTCTCGTATTATTTTTAGACAGACAGACAGACAGATATATAGATAGATAGACAGACAGACAAATAGACATACAAACAGACAAATAGACATACAGACAGACAGATAGACAGACAGATAGACAGACAGACAGACAGATAGATAAATAGATAGATAGATAGTTGGAGAGATAGAGACAGACAGATTTTATATTATATGTATATATATATATATAATATATATATATATATATGTATATATATATATATATATAATATATATATATATATATATATATACCGGAGTAAACACATAAATGTGAAACAAGGTGGAAAAAAAGTACTCAAATACCAGTAGAAGAGTAATATGCTTTATTTAAAGCAGCAGAAAATTCAACAAAACCTGTTACTCTGAGTTTCCCGTTGCCGTTCATCGGACAGTTTTTGCTAAAACTGTTCGATGAACGGCAACGGGAAACTCAGAGTAACAGGTTTTATTGAATTTTCTGCTGCTTTAAATAAAGTGTATATATATATATATAATATATATATATATATATATATATATATGGGTGTGTGTGATTGTGTATAGAAGAATATATTAATAAAAAGAATTCCAACCTTGTCTGATTTTCACGTTTTATTTACAATCTTATAATGATATATTATAAGATAATATATTATAATTGAATAAAATAAAATGAAATAGTAGAATGTTAAATATTCATTCTGATTGAACTAGTACTTTCATGCATTGAATTCTGCAATCTTCGGGTTCATGTAGTAGTGTTGACAGTCATGCTTCACAATTTTTGACTGTAGCAAGATGATTGATTCTGTGCTATAAATACAGCTGGGTAGGCTCCAGAGTGCTAGGTTTTGCAAACTGTATTCTGACCAATCAGTGTGTAGTATCACTCAATTACTTAAGCTGATTGGTTGGTTGAGCTGATTGGTTTAGGCATCACGCTTTGTTGGACATGTCAAGAGTCCTGTATCTTGACCCTGGCCGAAGCAGCAATTGTTGGGTTATTTTTAGAAATGTTGTAAATATCCTTTGTCAGAGATTTTTATATTTTTATATTTCAATTGTCATCATCATCATTGTCAGCACCTTAATTATTGTTGCTAGTGGTGATGGTGGTGGCAATAGAACTTTTAACCCTAAATAAGATAATTTTCCTGCTATCTTCGTCTTGATCACCTTTAGTATTGTTGTTGTTGTTAGTGGTCATGGTCGTAGCAGTGGAAGTAATACCTCTAAGTATTATTATTATTATTATTGCTTATTTAGCTTGGGTTCGAATTTATCAATAAAATTCTTTTCTCTGATTTTCCTCTCGATTTCACTTGGGCTGTGTAATTTGTAGAATGGAAATATTATATATATTTTCCGACCACATGTTGCTAGGTGGTTACTCAAAGGTATCTGACGGACCTCTGGGTCTCTAATCTGTTGCCGGTGTACACGTGAGCGTTCTAATAGTGCGTTTCCCGTCTGACCTACATATATTTCTTCACAATTTGGGCATTTGATGCAGTAAATTAAATTTCTGCTTTTGCAGTTCATATTCGCGTTTGTGAATATTTCCCGGTTTTTGTGTTTATATATTGACCGGTATGTATGAATTGGCATGTGCCACATCGGCTATCATTGCATTTAGATACCGTGAATGTTTGGTCTTTGTTGCTGAGGTCAAATTTTGCCTTTGTTAGTAATGTTTTCAAGTTTTTAGGCTGTCTTTTACCCATCTCTCCAATTTACAAAGGAGATGAGTAGTACCAAATTACCATTCCTGGATATAATGGTAATTAAAAAAGACACCACCATCACCACAGATATATACTATAAACACACAGACACACATCAATACCTAAATTTTAAGTCGTGCCATCCACCACATACAAAACGTAACATCCCATACTGCCTAGCCAGAAGAATTTGTACTATTGTAGAAGATGCAAATATCAGGAACAAACGCCTAATAGAACTAAGAGAATTTTTGCTCAAACAAAAATACCCATCTCTACTTATAGAAAATGGCATACAGCGGGCTATAAAAATACCTATACAACAACTTAGGACAACCCAAGGAAGAGGAAAACAAGAACAAGTCATACCATTCATAGTGACACACAACCCATGTCACCAGAATATCTTCAACATTGCCAAAGCAAACCTACCAATCATTGCCCAAAGTAATGAATTAAAAGACATAATCACGGATCGAGCTATGGTGCTTAGTAAAAGACAGCCTAAAAACTTGAAAACATTACTAACAAAGGCAAAATTTGACCTCAGCAACAAAGACCAAACATTCACGGTATCTAAATGCAATGATAGCCGATGTGGCACATGCCAATTCATACATACCGGTCAATATATAAACACAAAAACCGGGAAAATATTCACAAACGCGAATATGAACTGCAAAAGCAGAAATTTAATTTACTGCATCAAATGCCCAAATTGTGAAGAAATATATGTAGGTCAGACGGGAAACGCACTATTAGAACGCTCACGTGTACACCGGCAACAGATTAGAGACCCAGAGGTCCGTCAGATACCTTTGAGTAACCACCTAGCAACATGTGGTCGGAAAATATATATAATATTTCCATTCTACAAATTACACAGCCCAAGTGAAATCGAGAGGAAAATCAGAGAAAAGAATTTTATTGATAAATTCGAACCCAAGCTAAATAAGCAATAATAATAATAATAATACTTAGAGGTATTACTTCCACTGCTACGACCATGACCACTAACAACAACAACAATACTAAAGGTGATCAAGACGAAGATAGCAGGAAAATTATCTTATTTAGGGTTAAAAGTTCTATTGCCACCACCATCACCACTAGCAACAATAATTAAGGTGCTGACAATGATGATGATGACAATTGAAATATAAAAATATAAAAATCTCTGACAAAGGATATTTACAACATTTCTAAAAATAACCCAACAATTGCTGCTTCGGCCAGGGTCAAGATACAGGACTCTTGACATGTCCAACAAAGCGTGATGCCTAAACCAATCAGCTCAACCAACCAATCAGCTTAAGTAATTGAGTGATACTACACACTGATTGGTCAGAATACAGTTTGCAAAACCTAGCACTCTGGAGCCTACCCAGCTGTATTTATAGCACAGAATCAATCATCTTGCTACAGTCAAAAATTGTGAAGCATGACTGTCAACACTACTACATGAACCCGAAGATTGCAGAATTCAATGCATGAAAGTACTAGTTCAATCAGAATGAATATTTAACATTCTACTATTTCATTTTATTTTATTCAATTATAATATATTATCTTATAATATATCATTATAAGATTGTAAATAAAACGTGAAAATCAGACAAGGTTGGAATTCTTTTTATTAATATATTCTTCTATACACAATCACACACACCCATATATATATATTCTATATTCCTATTGTGTATATGCCAACATGTCTGGAAAGCAACAAACAAAATTAACAGAATCAGAAAGAATTCTAATGGAAATTTCATCGAAATTATCAACACTCATCACGATGATTGACACACAATCCTCTATTTTAAAGGAAATAGAAAAACAGTCTACAGACGGAAAACTTGGAAATGAACACATAAACTCTGAAATTAAGAATTTAGCTGAAATGATACCAACAATTATAAAATCTACAAGAGAAAGCCTACCACAACCTCCTTGGATGTCAGAAATAAACGAAAGAAATCTGGAAAAAGAGGCACACCGAAAAAGAGAAGAGATACAGAAGACATGGAAAAAACTCCTTAACATAAGAAAACAAAACTTCTGGAAGGCATATAAATGCGAAAAATATGCTGAAATACATTCGAAATGGATATCTTTAGCGGCACCCATACTTCCTCGGAAGTACCTAATTAAAGAAATTGCAGGAGAACCAGAGGAAGAAACTAAACTTCGATGGGACCTTAGTTTGATAAAATTCAGGACCGACATCTCCATTACCCTGTCTAAACAATCCCGCTACAAAGCCAAATACGAAGCTATCGATGATCAAATCAGAGATGAAATATCCAAACTAACGACCGGCAATATAGCAGAAAAAATGCGAGAACTATGGATCAGAGATATCTCAAAAGAAGAAAGCAGATCAAGAAAGTTTTGGCAGCGGAAACAATTATTTCTCGACAAATATGCTACAAACTACGGTAAAGACAACAGAGCTCCGAGAAATAGCATTAAAAGTGGACAACCTCACCAACGCAACATACACCAGAACACGTGGCAACATGAACACCTGTTTCACCACGAATCGAAGACGAACTACGGTAAGAACTCTTCCCATTTTGTATGCAAACACCCCAATGCACACAACAGGAACAAAAAGCACAAACAAAATAGATATTGTTTTGAACAGACCATTAGCAGTAGAAATAACAGATCATTTTCAAGACCTCAACAGAGATTACCCACAAGAAACTGGACAAAAAACCGATCTAGATCTAGAAGTAAACCCAGATCATTTCTCCAGGTGGTTAAAAACAATGCTAACAAGAAATTGAAAAGTAGCATACATAATACCAAAAACAAGACAGAAAACATAACGAAACCAAGTAAAGTACCACAACCAAAACGCAAAATTCATCAAGCAAACATCAACAGGAATATAAATCATAACCAGAAAAAAATCCATTTTTTTACGTCAGGACAACAAACACCGGAGAAAGAAAAAATCCAAGAGGAAACATACCCCAAACAACTGAACGTATAGATCCTAAAATAATTAATTTATCAAAAAGAGATTTTGACAATGATGAAATCCAACTTCTGTCAAAAGGACTGAAATTCACACCTACACCAACAGCCAACCACCAAGAATTAAAGGAGGATATCCAAAAATTCTGTCGAAAATTACGACTTGTAGAATTCTTCGCTAACAAAAGTAATGAGATTGATGAATCCCTAGTAAGGAATAAATCAAATTTCACCCCACCAAAAGGAAGAAATAACTACCTTGACCAATACATTGATATCCTGTCTAAATTTCCCCTTAGACGCAATACCAATGTTAGGCCAAACATTAGCAAATCAGAGATGTCTGCATGTAAACGTATACAAAACGATCAAACAATAATAATTAAACAAGCAGATAAAGGTGGTGCAATTGTTATTATGGATACCGAATACTATAAGGATTTGGTTGAAGACCAACTGAAGGATACAACCTTCTATTGTGAAATACCCGCAAATATAGACCACCACATCATGAAAAAGATCAACAACCTGATTTCAACACACCACAACTCACTTACGGATAATGAAAAAGACTACATCACCAATTTTGAACCAAAACCCAGCAACTTCTACGGCTTACCAAAAATACACAAATCAAAAAACATTCAACAGGCAGTAAAAGAACAAGAAAGTGAGTACATAAAATTATTACATCCAAAAGACCTAAAACTTAGACCTATTATAGCTGGTCCAGCATGCCCTACACACCGTCTAAGCAATTTTATTGACATTGTTTTGAAACCACTATGTACTTACATACCAAGTTTCATCAGGGATGACATCGACTTCCTGTCCCATCTTCCCAAAACAACAGAAACAAATTCAGTTTTACTAAGTTTTGATGTGGTAAGCCTCTACACCAATATTCCACACGATTTAGGAATAAAGGCGATTAAATACTGGTTAGAAAAACATAGAGAAGTGATTCCCAGCAGATTCACAGTGCCATTTATATTAGACACAGTCAAGCTTATTCTAGAAAATAACACATTCTTCTTCAATGGAAAGAATTACATCCAAATTAGAGGCACGGCGATGGGAACGAGGTTTGCTCCCGTTTACGCCAACTCTGTAATGGGATACTTAGAAGAACAACTCTACCAAGAGGTGGAGGTAAACTATGGCACTGGGTTTAGAAAGTATATTGAAAAGGCATGGAAGAGATACCTAGACGACTGTTTCATAATCTGGACAGAATCTCTAAATACTCTGGAAGAGTTCAATATCCTCCTGAACAACCTACACCCATCTCTCCAATTTACAAAGGAGATGAGTAGTACCAAATTACCATTCCTGGATATAATGGTAATTAAAAAAGACACCACCATCACCACAGATATATACTATAAACACACAGACACACATCAATACCTAAATTTTAAGTCGTGCCATCCACCACATACAAAACGTAACATCCCATACTGCCTAGCCAGAAGAATTTGTACTATTGTAGAAGATGCAAATATCAGGAACAAACGCCTAATAGAACTAAGAGAATTTTTGCTCAAACAAAAATACCCATCTCTACTTATAGAAAATGGCATACAGCGGGCTATAAAAATACCTATACAACAACTTAGGACAACCCAAGGAAGAGGAAAACAAGAACAAGTCATACCATTCATAGTGACACACAACCCATGTCACCAGAATATCTTCAACATTGCCAAAGCAAACCTACCAATCATTGCCCAAAGTAATGAATTAAAAGACATAATCACGGATCGAGCTATGGTGCTTAGTAAAAGACAGCCTAAAAACTTGAAAACATTACTAACAAAGGCAAAATTTGACCTCAGCAACAAAGACCAAACATTCACGGTATCTAAATGCAATGATAGCCGATGTGGCACATGCCAATTCATACATACCGGTCAATATATAAACACAAAAACCGGGAAAATATTCACAAACGCGAATATGAACTGCAAAAGCAGAAATTTAATTTACTGCATCAAATGCCCAAATTGTGAAGAAATATATGTAGGTCAGACGGGAAACGCACTATTAGAACGCTCACGTGTACACCGGCAACAGATTAGAGACCCAGAGGTCCGTCAGATACCTTTGAGTAACCACCTAGCAACATGTGGTCGGAAAATATATATAATATTTCCATTCTACAAATTACACAGCCCAAGTGAAATCGAGAGGAAAATCAGAGAAAAGAATTTTATTGATAAATTCGAACCCAAGCTAAATAAGCAATAATAATAATAATAATACTTAGAGGTATTACTTCCACTGCTACGACCATGACCACTAACAACAACAACAATACTAAAGGTGATCAAGACGAAGATAGCAGGAAAATTATCTTATTTAGGGTTAAAAGTTCTATTGCCACCACCATCACCACTAGCAACAATAATTAAGGTGCTGACAATGATGATGATGACAATTGAAATATAAAAATATAAAAATCTCTGACAAAGGATATTTACAACATTTCTAAAAATAACCCAACAATTGCTGCTTCGGCCAGGGTCAAGATACAGGACTCTTGACATGTCCAACAAAGCGTGATGCCTAAACCAATCAGCTCAACCAACCAATCAGCTTAAGTAATTGAGTGATACTACACACTGATTGGTCAGAATACAGTTTGCAAAACCTAGCACTCTGGAGCCTACCCAGCTGTATTTATAGCACAGAATCAATCATCTTGCTACAGTCAAAAATTGTGAAGCATGACTGTCAACACTACTACATGAACCCGAAGATTGCAGAATTCAATGCATGAAAGTACTAGTTCAATCAGAATGAATATTTAACATTCTACTATTTCATTTTATTTTATTCAATTATAATATATTATCTTATAATATATCATTATAAGATTGTAAATAAAACGTGAAAATCAGACAAGGTTGGAATTCTTTTTATTAATATATATATATATATATATATATATATATACAGAGAGAGAGAGAGAGAGAGAGAGATGAAGACGGAGAAATAGATAACGAAAGAAATTAAGAAAGAAGATAAAACAAACGATTTTGAATGAAAACAAAGTTTAAAACGAGGGAAAAAACATTATGGAAAGAATTAAAGGAGTGAAAGAAGGACTGAAGGAAAGGGAAAGTAATAGAAAAATGGAGAATCAGAAAAAGGAAAAGTAAACGATTTTTTTCTTTTTTTTTAATAGAAGAAAGAGCACTGGAGTGAACGAACAAATAAGAATGGAAAGAATATAGTAAAGAAAGTGAGAAGAAAGAAACAAAAAAATAAAAATCGTTAAAAAATACGACTAAAAATATATAAATAAAGGAAATAGTAAGAAAAGAATGAGATCGTAAAAGAAGAAATAGACAAGAAATGTTGAATTTGAAGATATTGTGAAAGGAAATTGCAGCATTTAACAAAAAGAAATTTTTAAGAATGTAAAGTAATTAGGAATAATGAAAAGTCTAATTCCTCTGCAGAACCATCAGCTTCACCATCCTACCACTACTACTTGAAAAAATTACTAAAATTTACTAAAGAAATAAAGAAGTAATTTGAATTACAAAATAAGAGTAAGCCTTGAATGTTATTAACTCAAAAGATAGATAGGTAAGATGGCAAAGAAGTTCTAGTTTTCCATACGTCAACTAAATTTATCGTTGCACATTTACTATGTGGTTCTTTCGTGACTGAGTTCGCGAAGTACAGCGAAAAACTATGCTACGCTGACGAAACTAAAACACTACTGAAACACGTATGAATGTCGTCCGCCATATAAGTGGCAATCATTTTAGACATTCATATTTAAACACGCATGCACACATACACACATATATATATACTGCACCAATAGATACTGGAGATAGCAGTCGATAATATACGACGCTATAGCATAGATTCACTGTATATATATGCTGGAAAAAATCGTTTTAAAGTAAGAATATTTAATAAATGTACAACCCAGATGTGGATAATCTAGGACCTAGATTTCGAACTTGCTAAATTACGTTTGTTAACGTAAATTTGATTGGTTCACATCAGCTGGAATCACCTATACAAAATTTCAAACGTCACTACATCAATGTCGGTATTACTCGTTCGAACGCCTAGCCGTTAACAGACCGAGACAGGGAAAATGTTTCCAAAGAAAAAATTATTAAATAGTGCAATGCAGTAGTATTGCTTCCCAGAAGAACAAAGCACCATCAGGTTAGAGTATAAATATAGGATAGTGGTACAACAATACACCAATATTTACTCTATGTGTGTGTGTGTTTGTGTACAGGAAAATAAGTTTTTTTTCTCGCGAGTAGAATTATAAAGAGGAGAAAAATGTTGTAAACGCAACTATTGAAAATTTGCTAAATGAAAATTTTTACTCAAAACATTGTAGACACAACTGAAGCTCTTTGGAAGTATATATCTAATTTTGTAAAGGATGTCATTGACCCCTTAGACATCGTACAGACAAGTAACAGGTCACAGACTAAGAGTTGCATCCCGAAAATGTAGAACGGGAATTTGACCTAGCAAGAGGTTATGCTACTATTTTTAGTTAGAACGTCGTCCTGAGATTTGATAACAAGAAATCTTCTCAAATCTGAAAAGTTTTCCCTGGATTTATGCAGAATACAGGAGATTCATTCGAATCCTGTTTATTATCCTATGATATTGTAAAACCAATTATCTTATATTGCTTATTTCTCTTCCTGTTCAGTTATAGCTAGGTTTCTTGTTTCAATAGCTTTAATAGTTTGCTAAGTGTTTATGAGGGATTCCCATAATATCCTAGGCTCAGGCGTGGATGTGTGGTAAGAGGTTTGCTACCCAACCATATGTTTCCTGGTTCAGTTCCACTGCGTGGCGCCTTAGCCAAGTGTTTTCTACTATAGCCACGGGCTGACCAAAGCCTTGTGAGGGGGTTTGGTAGATAGAAGCTAAATGCCCGTCATATATACATATACATACATATATATATACATACACATATATATACATATATATATATATATATATATATATATATATATATTAGTGTACATTTAAACACAAAAGAGGTGAGTCTTAACAGGTCACCTTACATACTAGAAGGAACAGTCAAAATGTGCAAACCACAGTTAAGAGCAATTTCGAAGTGAATGACAAATGAAAACATTTACCATGTTTTACAGCCGAGCCTTAGGTTTCGTACTTTCATTGGCAAATAAAAATAATTTGCAAGCCGAAGTTCTCATCCTTATATATATATATATTATATATATATATATATAATATATATATATATATATATGTATATGTGTGTGTGAGTGAGTGTGTGTGTGTGTGTCTGTGTTTGTCCCCCACCATCGATTGACAACCGATGTTGCTGTGTTTAAATTCCGGTAACTTAACGGTTCTACAAAAGAGTCGCAGTGAAACGACTGAAAGAAGTACAAGAATAAAAGAGTTATTCTATTTAGCATCCTTTGTTAGAGTATAAATATAGGATAGTGGTACATCAATGCACTAATATTTACTCTGTGTGTGTGTGTGTGTGTGTATACAGGAAAATAAGCTTTTTTCTCTCGAGTAGAATTATAAAGATATACAACTTTTCTCCTAGTTTAAATCCAGACTCTTCTAACCTCCCAATGCACTATTTTCGCGACGGAGTAACATATGTTATAATATTCTTTTTGTACCTCCTAACAGCATTTACTTAAGAGATGGATAATATTTTCGTTTCCTTTCCCAAAGCTTCAACATTTGCTCTCTGAGATTTATTCCTCATTTGCATTTATCAAATTCGTCTAAATACCTTGTACCTGGGCGGCTATATTTAATGATTCCTTTTTTTTTTTGTTTGTTTGTTTCAAGTTTGCATCTACCAGCTACAAACATCGTTCTTCACTTTAGCTTGTTGCAGGAATTTGCCATGTCACTTGAAAGCTACTCATACTTCTGCTGCTTCTGTTGAGTTTCCAACTGCTCTAAAGACTATTTTTTTTACAAATTATGACTGCCTGTCTTTATAAATATATGAATGTGCGTGTGTGTGTGAGAGAGAGAAAGTGACTGTATACACGAGAATAAAAGAGAGTCATAGATTGTACGTCTGTGTGTCTGGTGAGTACATATTTATAAATATGTCGATGTTTCCATTAATAATTGTGCTGGAATGATGTTTACTGCTGTTGGGATGATATTTATAATGATGAGAGTAACAGTACTAAATGATGCTGCAATATCTCTGCCATCGTCATCTTCATCATCATCATCATCATCATCATCGTCATCATGGTCTTTATCGTAATTATAGTCATCATTGTCAATAACACAAAAAGAAGCAAAGTGAATTTTATAGAAACATTTCGAAAAAAGAAAACAAGAGGAAGCGTGCACAGAGGTAATAGAGAACGAATAAATAAATATGATGATGCGGATATGGCGGCGGTGAAGATGGGGGAAGCGAAGGAGGAAGTGAATAAGGAAAGACAAAAGTGTCAGTTAAACTGATAATAATATAACATCAACAACAAGAATTACAACAAGAAGCAATGGCAGCAACATCGACTTCAACAACGACAGAAAAAAAACTGTGCAGGAACAGCATGAGCAAAACTAAATTAAGGAACATTAAAAAACTAATTAAGGAATTCAAAAGTTGCATGAAGAAAAGTTGCCAGGTGCATTTGTACAATGCAAGGATCACGTGGTTGCATTTTGCTGAAACAAATGGAAACGGAGAAGATAGGATATATAAGGAGGAACAGATGCGCCACCAGATACACACGCTCCCACACACATACGCAAACTCACACACACACACACATATATATATATATACATACACAAACAAAGGCATATACAAACTCACCAACATATATATCCACATGTCTGGGTGCGCTTTCTTGTGTATATGCCCATAGATACACAAATTACAACACACACACACTCACAAACATTTACGTACACTTACATATTCATTAATATACACAGAGAGAAACCCATTTACAATCACATACACACACACACATATATATATATATACATACACAAACAAAGGCATATACAAACTCACCAACATATATATCCACATGTCTGGGTGCGCTTTCTTGTGTATATGCCCATAGATACACAAATTACAAACACACACACACTCACAAACATTTACGTACACTTACATATTCATTAATATATACACAGAGAGAAACCCATTTACAATCACATACACACACACACATATATAAGTACGTATGTATCTATGTATGTTTGAATTATATATGTGTGTTTGTGTATTTGTGTTATATGTATGTATGCATGCATGTATGTATGTATGTATTATGTATCTATGTATGAGTAAGCACGGGCATGGTTGTGTAGTAAATAGTTGCTTCCAAAAAGTTTGAGAGAGCAGGTGCCTATATACGCAGGCACGCACACACACACATACACACACACACATATACACACACACGCACACACACACACACACGCACACACACATCTTAAGGTTCAATTCCACTGTGTGCCTTTTTTTTCTAAGTTATGAGTATCTTCTTCTATATTGCCCCGGGTCCCCTGGTCGACCAAAACTTATAAGTAGATTAGATTGATGAAACCTGAAAGAAGCCTGCCGCATACACACACACACGCACACACACACACATATATTTATCTATTACGGAGATGTACTTGCATAGCAAGCTACCTGATTTGAGATCGTGTGCTAGAACGAAAACTATTGCAGCGTGGAAGGTGTTTATCAGCCATTTAAGAAACAAACAAAAACCGTTAGATTCACTTCAACATTTAAATTTAATTTGCCAAAATATTTTCGTCGCTTTTTAAACACCTTCCACGCTGCAATTTATATATATATATATATATATATATATATTATATATATATATATATATATATATATATACATATATATATATATATATACGAGTATATTCTCTCTCTAT
Organism: Octopus sinensis; assembly: GCF_006345805.1. Classification (NCBI taxonomy): domain Eukaryota; kingdom Metazoa; phylum Mollusca; class Cephalopoda; order Octopoda; family Octopodidae; genus Octopus; species Octopus sinensis. Next base: position 62,644,051 of record NC_043002.1, on the reverse strand, counting down.
TTTCTCATTTCTTTCTGTCGAAGAGCGTAGACTCGAACGTAAAAGCTTTTTCCATTTTCCCCGAGCGTCAAACAAAGACACTTGCTTGTTGTTCCAACATATCTCTTCCTTTGTTTTTCTACAAATTTGAACTATATTATACTTGCATGTGTTTGTGTGTGTGTGAATCATTGCATATGTGTTTGTCCTCCACCACTGCTTGGTACCTAGAGTTGGTTTTGTTTACATGCCAATAACGAAACATTTCGACTAAATATACCAATAGAATGAATACCATGTTTTGAAAGTAGATTCCTGTATGGATTTGTTCAGCTAGGCGAGGCCCCAGCATGACTAAAATAAAGGTAAAGACGCCTTTCCGGTTATAGATGATAATGGGATTGCACCTAGGAAGTTACCTTCCTAGGCACAAGCCCGGGCAATGTTGCTAATTGATGACCAACAGACGCCCATCCATATCATGCCACCCCTCTCCACGATGTTACCGATGTTACCCAAGGAAAAGGCAAAGGGGCCGATACAGCTTGGCACCAGTGACGTCGCAACTCTATAGCTGAGTGAACTGGAGCAAGGTGAAATAAAGTGTCTTGCTCAAGAACACAGCACACAGCCCGGTGAATGACTCGAACTCATGAGTGTAAGCCCTAACTCTCTAAACACTGAGCTATGCACCTTCGCATGTGTTAATAACATGATATTATTGGTGTTTTTATTCTTGTTGTTGTTATTTTTATTTGATTACTAATTATATTTTTTCTTTTATTTCAGGTAAGTACACTTGAAGTTTTGTAGAAATAGAACTGGTGACATTGTGGTTTACGGTAAGATATGACTATGTACACACATGCATAGAGAAACAGGAAATGGGTGCTGAAGTGTATATGTGCGCGCGTGTGTGTGCGATTGTGTGTGCGTTTTGAGTACATATGTGTAAGTACTACTGTCTACACACACACACACACACACATATAAACACGCACAAACACACACGCACACATAGAAAGATATGCATACATTTTCAGGTAGAGGTGAATCTATCTATATACCTATGTTGCTCTGTATCTCTGTATGTCTGTCTCTCTCTCGTTCTCTCATTCCTCTTGATATATATGTATGCATATATATATATATAATATATATAATAATATATATATATATATATATATTATATATATGAATATATACATACGTATATGTGCATACTTCATCTATGTGTTATACTATATATATATATATATGAATATATACATACGTATATGTGCATACTTACATCTATGCGTGTATCTATATATATATATATCTATATATATCTATATATACATATATAATATATCTATACAATAATATGTTACATTACTCAATAGTCAAGATAAAACTCTGAGTTGAGATGCCGAAGTGGGAATCCACGACATCTCTTCGTTATCTGGCTATTTGAAAACGCTATTTCAACGCGTTTTCAATAGCCAAATAACTGAAGAATTGTCGTGGATTCCCACTTCGGCATCTGAAACTCAGAGTTTTATCTTGACTATGAGTAATGTAACATAT
>NC_043002.1:62627503-62635003 GCF_006345805.1 Octopus sinensis | reverse complement strand
TTTCCATATGTCCAGAGAGCCCATAATTCAACGATTTCATTTTTGGTAAGACGATATATTCTGGTTTGATAAAAATTGCCTGGGGTTTAAGTGGGAAATGTCCTGATATTGATTATTATACGCCATGGAATCCGGGTAACTGACTCTCGTAATCTTAGGAAATGAAGCGATAATTCCTTACACGTATCTACAGCGTATGTATTTACTTGGACATTATTTCACGCGTAGGAGGTCGGTTGGTGGAACATCTGAAAGCTCCTCGTCGAAACCGACGAAAGCTCATTACAAACAGCTGGTGGTAATGGTAAAACCTTTGAAAAAATGTTAATCGTAAATCCTCATTTATCGAAGATTCGATATATAACCCATATTGACCTTTTATTAATTTATTCTTTTACTTCTTTCAGTCGTTTGACTGCGGCCATGCTGGAGCACCGCTTTTAGTCGAACAAATCGACCCAGGACTTAGTTTTTGTAAATCTAATACTTATTCTATCGGTCTCTTACGCCGAACCGCTAGTTTACAAGGACGTAGACCAACATCGGTTGTCAAGCGATGGTGGGAGGGGACACTCACAAACACATGTGTAATATATATATATATATATATATATATAATATATATATATATATATATATATATATATATATATATATAGTGTGTGGTGTGTGTGTACAATGGACTTCTTTCAATTCCTGTCCATTAAATCCCCTCACAAGTCTTTGGTCAACCGGAGGCTATAGTAGAAGACAGATGCCCAATGTGACACGCAGTGGGACTGAACCCGAAACCATGTGGTTGGAAAAAAACTGCAGATTATAAAGGATAGATTCGATCCAGCGTATAACGAGTATATTTCATTCGGATTTAGTTACTTTGTACTTTTATATTATAATTATTTATTTATTTATGTCAAAATCAGGATACGTAGTGAAAAGCCAAGCTAATTTTATGCACAAACACACACGCACACACACACACACATACACGCACGCACACACACACACATAAACGCACACACACACACGCACACACACACAGACACAGACACACACACGCACACACAGATACATACATATCTATGCATGTATATATATATATAAATATATATATACTGATACACGAAAATGTGCATCCATTTGCATACATATATACTTATACACAAACACACAAATAAACATACACTTACACACATACACAGATACACGCACAAACATGTACATATGCATACATGCACACACATACACACACTTATACTTATGCACAAACATGCTTACACACAAAACGCGCGCGCGCACACACACACACACACACACATATTTGTGTGTGGTTAATTCGTGGCCGAGTGAGACTACTTTCAAAACCCATTTCTCTCTAAGAAACATCTAAAGTTTGTTCTCCGCATCGTTAATGCCGTCTCTTATGGCTTCCAAGCGCTGCAAGGGACTTACAATTCACTCCACACGGAGTACTGTGTATACATACGTCTATATACGCTTATACATGTATATGTATTCGTTACTGTCTGAGTATATGTGTGTCTGTTTGTTTGTGTGTGCGTGTGTGAGCGTATCTGTCTTTCTGCGTAAGTATGTGTACACCATTCAAACGTGTACATACCCGTTAGCTACTTACAAACGTCAAGAAACAAAACCAAACGCAGGTGCCCGGCTAAGATTCACCCGTCAACATTTCTCCGCTATCAACTGTTTGTTATTTTATAATTATACTTCGGCAGAAAAGTGGTGCTCATGGACAGATAGGTTATACTCTATATATCTCACCATCATTCTATCCGTCCAGCCTCCGGTTTCTTCACCTCTCCATTTTAGCCTCGCTGTCTTTTCTCCTTTTTATTATTCTTATGCTTTTGTGCCGGTTCCACTCTTGTTTTCTCTTCTTAACGCTCCACTTCACATTTCTTTACCATTTAATTTCACCTAAATTCCGGGATATTATAAGTATGTGTCCTATATTTTGATGCTCACACGTATATACATATATACATGTACACACGCGCGCGCGCACACACACACACACACACACACACATAGTAGATGTTTTGTGGTTGAGTGCGTGTATGTATGTGTGCGTACGTTTGTGTGTGTGTGTGCCTGTGTGTGTACACGTGTGTCTTTACGTACATACATAACAATGTCTCTATATAAGCATGTATGAATATACAGATGGATAGATAGACAGACAGATAGATAGATAAATAGATAGATAGACAGACAGACAGACAGACAGATATATATATATATAGATAGACAGATAGACAGACAGACAGATATATATATATAGATAGACAGATAGACAGACAGACAGATATATATATATATAGACAGACAGACAGATATATATATATAGATAGACAGACAGACAGATTTATATATATAGATAGACAGACAGACAGATATATATAGATAGATAGATAGACAAACAGACAGATAGAGAGGGAGGGGGGACAGAGTAGAAATGAAAGTTTACGTGCCTCAGTGTGAGAGACAAACTGAGTGAGCGGGATAATGAAGGGGAGTTGTTTTCTTAAAAATATTAAACTGGTTTGAACTAACACGTGTCAGTTTAAAGAAAACAGTTACCTCCAGTTTATTGCATGTATGTATATGTATATGCACGAATATATGCGTCTAAGTGTGTAAGAGTGTGTGCGCGCGATTGCGTTATATATATATATATATATATATATGCAAGGAAAAATTCTAAAAAGGCAGAATGCTAAATTGAAAGAATTGATCTATATATATATATGTATATACATATATATATACATATGTACATATATATATAAAATGTTTTAAAAGAAATTTAAAGTGCCTATTTTGGGGACACTCTGTATAATGGTCATCACGTCGATTTTGACAGAGGGAGTTTGAAGGAGAAGAGGACTGGAAAAGAAATTCTTTGACAATAAAATAAGCTGCATCTATTTGCGATTGATGCGTGAATGTAATTTGAGATCCAGGGATGGATTTTGGTATGAAGTTACAATTGGAACACTGACGATTTTGATTTTACCTGGAACTGAATAAATGTGTCGGTTGATTGCAAAATTTAACTCATTTACTTTGTTTTGTTACTTCGACTCAAATTGTTTGGATGCAACCTGATACATTTTGAGCCGTGCAGATCGATTTAGGCAACCGTTTCTCCAAGATGTCAAATTAAGCTGAGAGATTTCAGTGGTTGTTTCAAGTTCTACCTAAACACAGGTATTTCTTTACCGCGAATCTTCCTTTACCGCGGTGACGCCTGTTGGACTCGAAAGATTAGCAGTTATGAACATCTCCCCGAGGAATGTAAAGACGCATTATCCAAGCAAAGAATAACTTGGAAATAGAGCGAAACGAATGGTTCTTGCCGCTAGGCCTAACTCGACGTAATGCAAATGCCATCATTATGGATGTCCAGGCTACAGGCGAAAAGTCAAGCAACTGGATTTGGTGAAAAGGAGGCGAAGAACGATGGCTGGAAGACTGTTGAGTGAAGCCTAGTAAGCAATTGATCTAGAGAGTGAGTCTTACTTCAGTGAGGGAAGGCGGTACGCAAAAATGCCGACAGAAGGAAGGCCCCGAAACGGCGCGCTTTCTTGCTAACTTCATAAGCCTGCTAGTGGCCGATACGAGAGCTTTCAAATGGTAGCATTTTTAGTTGTTTGCAAATAATAAATACATACGTTTGTGTGTGTGTGTGCATCGAACAGTGAGAATAAGTGTTCAATACCACTTTGGTGGATAAATATTCTTTATTTATGGCTTAACTAGGTAACTAATTGTTTTATATAAAAAGATCTTCACAATTATTCAAGTATGCCATTTTAAGTTCATAATGGAGACAAGAACCTACACTTCCATGCGGTGCACTTGAACAATTGTGAAGATCTTTTTACAAGAAATCACTGGTTATCTTGTTGACCTACAAATAAAGCCTCAAAAAAACGCGGTACAAGACTTCTGATGAAAGTACAAGGGATTTAAGGCTTAATGCTTTTCATGCGTCCCTCATATTTATACGTATACACATACATACACACACACAGATATATATATATATATATTATATATATATATATATTATATATATATATATATATAATATATACATATATGTGTGTGTGTGTGTGTGTGTGTGTGTGTGTAATATATATATATATATAAATGTGTGTATATCCTGTACACTTATATGCATATATATTTATATATATGTATATATATACATGTATACATATATACTATGACAATAATTACAATAACTATATACATATGTATATATATATATAACATATAAATATATATGTATATACGTATAAATTATATATATTATTATTATTTAATTGAACGCCACGCATCTATTCCCAAGTAAGTTTATCTTCACCTTTTTGATGCGACCCTACTCTATACTGTCTATTTCCTCTTTCTCTAATTACCTTTTCCCTTCCCTCTTTCACCGTTTTCTATCTGTCTCTCTCTCTTTTCCCTCTTTCTCTTTTTCATTGTCCATCATTCTTTTCCTCACGTGACTATCTTTCTCTTCCTGCCCGGACGTTCAAAGGACCGGACGTTTTCTTTTTCTCGTTCTTCTATCTTTTCTCTTTCAAAGAAAATATTTCTCCCAGGGTTCACTATTTGCCCCTCGTTCTGGTTTAACGACTCTCCATGTTTTTTTTCGTTCGGTTTCCTTGTATGTCTCCACTATCCTGTTTTTGTTCCCAACTTTGATCCTCCATGAATCCTAAATTTTGATTTAGAATTTATGGGAGGAGATGTCTTTGAAGATTCATATTGTCGCTGAATGCTCGAAATGAGGAACAGATAGACAGGCGACAACTGATGAAGTGTCGTTTCTCTGTTTACTTGTGCTGTTTTCCATATTTTTCTCTCGTTGTCTGCGTATTTAATTCGTTTGTTTTCGTATTTCATGTTGTTTAGACAGTAGGTGATGTCCTGTACCCCATATATACATATATATATATATATATATGACCTCATCGTCTGAGTCTTCATTTCATCAGTGACATTATTCATACTTTTGCCTCCTTTCTTTATTCTGACTCAATCTAGTTATTAGAGTCTACGATTCTTTGACAAAATTTTCCATCTTAAATACGGAACTTGAAAATATATCCACTGGAACCAGTTGAAGTATTTTGCATTTCTACATGCGATATAAAGCTCTACAGATACTATACGTGCTTTGTTATTCTTTTCCTACATACTACATTCTGGCTAATATCTAAATTAATTTGTAAATATTATTAATGGAGTTTTCGATATAAAATCAACGTGCGAACATACATAAACATCAACAGCTTCTTAGATTTTACGCACGAGCTAACCGTTGCAAAATTTCATCTTACAAAAGCAAAGAAAGAATTACATAACGTCATTAGAAATTCTAATTTTTATTTTATTGTTTTTTTTTTTTTAGAATATTAAGAAAAACCTGTCAGCAACACTAACACAGGGAACAAAAGATATATCTTTCTGAGAAAGAAGCATTCAATTGTATTGCGTATCTTATAAACACAATATATTAATGAAACGTATGGAAGAGGGTGTAACTATTTTGTTGTACTTTATGCATATGTGTGTGTGTGTGTATGTGCCTCTGAGTGTGTGTGTGTGTGTGTGTGTGTGTGTGTGTGTGTGTGTGTTGTGTGTGTATTTTAAATCTCTGAGCGAGAGGAATACAGTAACAGTACCGGATAGTAATGTTTATATGCCAACATAACGACAGTTTTGATTGAGATTTTCAAACGGGAACGTGAGACACTGAGTAACAATTTTTTGTGATGTCTTTGGCAGCTGTATTTATACACACATTCACACACACACACCACACACACACATATATATATATATATATATATATATGTGTGTGTGCGTGTGTGTGCGTGTGTGTATATAACTAACTGGCACGACTACGAGGGTTCCAGTTGATCCGATCAACGGGAGAGCCTGCTCCTAAAGTAAATGCGCAAGTGGCATACTCTTCACGAGGTTCTCAGGTAGATTAACGGTGACACAGAGTGGGACAAGGATGGCCCTTTGAAATACAGGTACTATTTATTTTTGCCAGTTGAATGGACTGGAGTCACGTGAAATAAAGTGTATTACTCAAGGAAACGTGCGTCGCCTGGATTTGAACTCACGACCTTACGATCGTGAGCCGAATAACTACTAAGCTACACACCTACACAGATATGTGTGTGTGTGTGTGTGTGTGTACCGATCTTACTCATAAGGGAATTCGTTTCTACTCTAGGCGCAAGGCCCGAAGTTTTGGGGGAGGGGCCAGTCGATTAGATCGACCTCAGTGCGGAACTGGTACTTAATTTATCGACCCCGAAAGGATGAAAGGCATAGTCAGCCTCGGCGGCATTTGAACTTGGAACGTAAAGACAACGAAATACCTCTAAGCATTTACTCATAAAGCAATTAGTGTAGTACTCCGAATCACGTGCTTACGGAATGAACTACTTAACCATATCTTTTAAGCAGCATCGTTTCAATGAAGGTGATATCAGTTCTCGATTACATAGACTCCAGTAGTTGACTGGTACCTTATTTTATCGACCTCGGAGGGAAAACAAAGAAAATGGTGAAGCTGACTTCGGCGTTAACTGAGTGTAAATTTACCTCGGAATGAAGTGAGCGGCTTTTCTTTTGGCGTAAAGTGCCGAGGATAAGCCGCTAAGATTTTAACTCAGTTTGCTAAAAATTCGGCCAGTTCGTCACCTTAAGAATTCCATCCCTAGGTGTACGGCAGATAAAATGATGGTGAGAACAAAAACATAAATGACGACGATGTGATAATTTCCACGGTTAAAATGCTGATATACCTCACCGATCGTACAACTTTCATTTCAGTGGTGTTCTTATCATATATAACTGTAATTTCGTTTCATCTGACGCGTGAATATCCACAGTAAAAGTATCAAAGTGCCCCAATGGGCTTCAGTGTCAATCGATCGTACAGCTTTCTGAATAGAATCAAGTAAATACGAAACTTTTCTACAGACATTTCTTCTGGTAAAAAACCAAGAATAAGATTGATATTTTTTCCAAACATTCTCGAAGTTGGTTTTGTTGAAGACGTATTAAATTTCTCAAGTTAAAATACCGATATACCCTAAGGCTATTTATACGTACGGATCGTGCAATATTCTAAATAAAACCTAATAAATATAAAAATTATCCTTAGATATTTCTAATATAAAAAAAGTAAACAAAATATATAGACTTATTTATTTTTTTCCTGTCATTTATGACTGTAAACGCGTTTTTATGAAAAGCGAATGAATATGTACAGTTAAAATGCTATATTGCGTAACTGATTTTAGCACCATCCAAACGTATGAATTCTTGATTACAATCTAGAAAATATTGAAATTTTCAGCAAATATTTTCTTGGAGGAAAAACAAAATATAATAAAACTCAAGTTTGCCTAGCTTTCATATATATTTCTTTTCCTTCTG
>NC_043002.1:62625839-62627403 GCF_006345805.1 Octopus sinensis | reverse complement strand
ATTCAGGATTTTCCCGTTGCAACAGTGTACCACATTTTATTACAATATAACATGTGATAATGATGGAATTAAATGAGATTTTGTTTACACTAATATTTCTAATAAGATTAAAGTTGAATTTGATTTCATAATGATTATAACAAGAGGATTAATATATAGAAACACACACACACATGCTTCTGCATGTGTGTGCATGTATACACACATATATTAATCCACTTCTGTATTTTTAATTCTTTCTGAAAAAGCAAAATTCTTTTACTTGTTTCAGTCATTTGACTGTGGCTATGCTGGAGCACCATGTGTAGTCAAACAAATCGACCCTAGGACTTAATTCTTTGTAAGCCTAGTTCTTATTCTACTGGTCTTTTTGCCAAACCACTAAGTTACAGGGACATAAACATACCAACATCGGTTGTTAAGCAATGGTGGCTGTGGGAGGAACAGACAAAAAAGACATACACATATACATATATATATATATATATATATGTACACATGATGGGCTTCTTTCAGTTTCCATCTACCAAATCCACTCACAAGGCTTAGGTTGGCTCGAGGCTATAAAAGACACTTGACCAAGATGACACACAGTGGGACTGAAACCAGAACCATGTGGTTGAGAAGCAAGCTTCTTACCACACAGCCACACCGGCACCTGTGTGCAACTATTTAATACATCATAATCATCATCATTTAATGTTCTTGTTCCATACAAGCATGGACAGAATGGTCTGACATGATTTGACAGGTCCAAAGACTGCATTGTACTCCAATGTCTTTTTTGGAATGGCATTTACAGTTGGATGCTCTACCGAATGGCAACCACTTTACAGCATGCACTGGGTGCTTCCTCTGTGCCACTACTACCAGTGTGATTGCCATACAGCTTGTAAAACTACAAGCTTTCATATCATTTCCATCTACCAAATTCATTCACAAAGCATTGGTTGGTTCAGGCCCATAGTAGAGGACACTTGCTCAAAGTGCTGCACACTGGAGCGGAACCTGAAATCATTTGGTCACAAAACTCGCTTTGTAACTAATTAAAAATAAAGTGAAGGAGAAAATCAATTTTCTTAAAAGACAATTTTCTCATTGTTATTTGATAAGATTGCCTAAATACTGTAGAATCAGGTGTGTAAAACTTTGAGGTAACCTAAGCAATTAGCAGACAAAATCTCCTACTGAAGGAAATTGTAATTTTTTTAACAAACTCGTTAAAATGATGAGTATTAATTGGTGTAGATGTGACTGAAAGCATTATCTGCTGCAACCATCCTCCAAAGCTAATTAACCACTTTAAAGAATTTATGTTGAAATGACCTATTTTTGTTTCAATTAATTTTGAACATATTTCAAGAATTTAGCAAAATTACTGCCACTAAACTGGTGTTTAGAACTTAATTTAACATGAAAGTTTGATAGGTTTTAATTCAGATCACTTTATGACAGAAAATTTGGGTTAACAGAACCAACGGTAGTTTAGTATTAAAAGGGTCATGTGAAACTGTAATAATTTTGATTACTAGTAAATATCCTTTCTACTAGAGGCACACGGCCT
>NC_043002.1:62608339-62618339 GCF_006345805.1 Octopus sinensis | reverse complement strand
ACTGCCATTTATTATGAATGAGTATATATATACAAAAAAAAAAAAATCGTCAGAATATATAGATACACACACACATTATATATATGTATGTTCTGTTATGTCTGGGGTCATTCTCTTTTGGTGCCCTATAATTTAACACACTCACCAGTAAAATTTCCTCTCTCCAGACACAACAGAATATGCTTCAACACACGAACTCACATAAAGAAACTTGCAAACCAAATCCCAAAACGATATATATACATATATATATATATATATAATATATATATATATATATATATATATATATACCGGAGTAAACACATAAATGTGAAACAAGGTGGAAAAAAGAGTACTCAAATACCAGTGGTAGAGTAATATGCTTTATTTTAAGCAGCAGAAAATTCAACAAAATCTGTTACTCTGAGTTTCTCGTTGCCGTTCATCAGATGAACGGCAACGAGAAACTCAGAGTAACAGATTTTGTTGAATTTTCTGCTGCTTAAAATAAAGTATATATATATATATATATATATATATATATATATATATATATATATCACACACAGTATTTGTGGAGGCACTCACTCTCTCTGTTCGAGATTAGTATCTAACTATCTATATGTATAAATATATATATAAAGAGGGAAACAAAATTAAGGCAGGACACTTTAATTAATGTAAACGTGAATCTAAGGAAGAGTAAAAGTTATATATATATATATATAGGTTCAGGTACAATAGTGAGGTCGTGCTGTTTTCTGTTGTGGTAAACTGGGGGCCGTTTATATTTTTTGTCCCTCGCTGCACCACAAAGGTGTGACGACTTAAAATAAATGTCGTCAGCGACAAGTGACAAAGGGAGATAACTAACAACAGGTGGTTACCGTAGTGACAGTGACTGATAACAGAGCGATGTATGTGGGTAATATGCATATGTGTGTGCGTGTGTGTATGTCGAATATGTAAACAACGACCTGAGATACAATAACTACTGGGATTAATTAAACCGATTTAATTACTTTTTTTCTGGTATATTTCATAAAAAAATGGGACCTACCTTAGAATCTTTGTACAAGCGTGCAATGTAAATAGTAATCTATGGAGTGTGTGATTGCTAAGACTAGTTAAAGTCATTTCATTTCCGTTTATAGTAAATTTTATAAACAAATAAATCGCTATACTTCCGTAATTTCGTAGATACGTTCGGGGAGACGACCAGCATATCGCTGTTCTGAGGTCGCCTTCCGTTTTGTACTGCAGGTCGTTGTTCACATCCATGTTCGACAACCTGAACTATACATATATATATATATATGAGAGAGGGAGGGAGGAATTCAGTATGGTTCATTTATATGGGTATTCTAGCTGCTAGAAATAGCAGCAAAGTCCTTTTCAAATCCTATCTTAGGATCTTTTCGGTTTGAATGGCAGTTTTTTCTAGCGATGTCATATGAAATTGTCACTCATAATTATGACCCTAGTATCGATCTATTGCATTTCAATCTATTTTAGGGTTAAGGTTAGTTAGGGTTAGGGGTGGAGGAAGGGTATCTTTTTTTCTTCACAAATGTAAATAAACCCAATCTGTTTCTTAAACGAGGGACATATTCATACGGCACAGAATGTTGTTTACCTCAATGGACGTCAATGATTGGTTGAAATTGAAGAAAAAAACAACAAATATATTTTACAAAATATAGAATTTTCTCAATAAAGCCAAGAGAAAAAGATGTTTTATAAACACATTCTACCAGTATACGAATTTTAAAAGTGTTTAGTTACGTGGAAATTATTTTAAAAAACTGCCGTTCAAACCGAAAAGATCCCTATCTTATTTTTTAAAAATATATATGTACGATACACAGTAAGGTTTAGTCCTAGAAAAAACTGGACAGAAACAGACGGGGAGAGTCACTTTTGGAAGAACTTTAATGACAAGTTGGCTTGAGCAGGGTTTATCGAAGGTTAAATAAATATCATCTAGTCTCAATACAACAAAGAAGAGTAGAAATATCATTGTTACTTGAGAGTACTTCATATAATAATTTATACACGCCCGCTAAAGTTGCAGGTTGAAAAGTAACATATATTATTAGTTTCTGATCGGCGCCTTTTACGCTTTTGAATAAACGTTTTTTGCTGTCCTTTTGTTTATTATATATGATGGCTCCCCACTCTTGTTCAACGAGTGTGGGCACCATTAAAAACTCCAAAATAATTATGAGTGATGTCGGTGCAGAGTTTAAGTCGAAATCTGTTTGCGGAACACTGCAGCGACTCTTATTATCGAAGGCAAAGGAGACAAGGAGTTCCGGAACCATAGTATCTATCTCATAGATGTTGACGGCTAATTAGAGGATCCCTCAAATCCAGTGCAGTTAATGTGCAAGGTCACCAGGCCAGAAACCGTGTGTGCGCGCACGCAAGCAAGAACAAGCAGGAGAATTAAACCCCAGTACATAAACTACAGTTCTATATTTAAGAGATGAGAAATTATTTACATTTGACGGATATTTGACCTCGTTTGTTGTTAACACATTTCGGCTGATATATCTTCCAGCCTTCATCAGGTGTCCTGGGAATTTTCGAATCTGGGTTCTCACTCTTAAGGTATTTTTCGATGTTACTATTATTATTATTATTATTACTGTTGTTGTTGTTGTTGTTCAGGCCACTGCTTGGAATAGAACTTGGAATCTTGGGGTTAGTAGCCCGTGCTCTTAACCACTACGCCATGGGCATATGGCGTAGTGGTTAAGAGTGCAGGCTACTAACCCCAAGATTCCGAGTTCGATTCCAGGCAGTAATCTGAATAATAATAATGATGATTATAAGAACATCGAAAAATGCCTTAGGAATGAGAACCCAGGTTCGAAATTTTCCCAAGACACCTGATGGAGGCTGGCGCGTATGTCAGTCGAAACGTTGTGTTAACAACAAACAAGATGAGGACAAATATCCATCGAATGTAAATAATATTTTAAATCGGCAGTGTCTTACGAAAATGACAAAAAGTCAAGTTTCGTGCATGGTCCCATGTATCAAACTTTCAGCCGTTGAGTTACTTTCGTAACATTCTACTATACATTCATACATATATACATACACACATTATATATATATATATACATACACACATTATATATATATATATACATACACACATTATATATATATATATATATATATATATTATATATAGTCAGTAGTTAATAAAGCTTATGGTATACATCTGATAGTTTACAGGTGAAGCACGTTCGCTGCTTCAGTGTTCGTCAGGTAAGTAATTAATGAGGGAGACGGCAGATGGAATATACAAGAATCTTAATCGATCACTGCAATCGTTTTGACCCTTCTAGCATCTGCACTGAATGATGCACCCGGACGTTTCATCTCTCCTGATTCTGACGAAGAGCCATACTACAAACGTTATACGCCTTCGATTTTCTTTTTATCTCATGCAAAACGTTAAGTTCATACATTCCACGTGTACGTCCTTTTGACTTTTGTTATTTCTAATTCAGTACCTTGTATTATTGGGGTAACAAATTCCCTTAAAACAACAGGTATATATTAAGCATATAGTTAAAAGAAAATGGAGATAAGGAAGTTAACAATTATTTATTATTAACAAACTGCTCAACTTCGCTTCTTACAGCCGTTTCAATCAGTGTGACTGTATACATACACACACACTTTTACTTGTCTACCATTGGTTGTGGCCATGCTGGGGCACCACTATCTATTTATCTATCCATCCATCCAACAAAGTTTATTTTGCTTTTCAACCAGCAATAAAAGTTAGCCTGAGGCTGGAGTTAATTCAATTGACTTTTAATTAGTGCAAAATGGTGTCTGAAACATTAGAAGGCCGGACATGCATATTAAATCCTTTCACGTTAAGAGAAAGTGTGTTAAATCCACGCCGGGTTGACCTTTGCTTAAATGAGGTCGGCCAAATCGATGATTCACCTCCCCGCCCAAATATATGAACTAATGTCGAGATTAAATAAAATCAAAGATTATTATCATAATTTTTTATATATATATATATATATTTGCCAAACGGCCATCAGGTGAAGGGGGACATTGTGAGGGACAGTTTAGAATTTGTTCGCGGAAGGTTTGGTAAAAAAAAAAAAAGATGTGAGGGAAGTGTGAGGACAGGGAAAATGCGATAAAAATTAAACAGGCTTAGGTTCCGGATTCAGTCCCGCTGCGTGGCACCTTGGGCAAGTGGTTTCTACTATAGCCTGGAGCCGGCCAAAGCATTGTGAGTGCATTTGGTAGACGGAAAGTGAAAGAAGTGTGTGTGTGTGTGATCGCCGCTTGACAACCTGACACTGGAAAATTAATGAAGGAACCCCATAAGTTCAAGATCACTCTGACCACCAAAGGAACAAATCCACAGAGGTAGATGGCAGAACATTTAGTTACGTTTATATTTTGAGTTCAATTCCTAGGCAAGGACTAACTTAATTTTGCCTTGTTTTTATTTTTTATTTTATTAATAGCTATGGGGAAAACCTTTCGCGAGAAATGGCCTCAATAATTATTGTCATATAACCCCAGGTCAACTCAGCTTGATCAAATACATATAAGCCGAGATAATACTATTTACCCGCAGGCTTTTGTGGGGCCAGCACTTTAGGGATTTGTTGCATAAGTTGTGTAGGGTGTTCAAAAGGTCTCTCTACTGTTAAGTATTTTATTTCAAAATAAATATAAGATGGTATAATAGAAGAATATATTAGACTTTACAAGACTTTAAAAAACTTTATAAGATGTGTTGAAAGTGTCGTCCTTCATTTTCAATATATAAGTCGATTCTTTAACACATGTTTTGAAATGCATCTTGAAGAGTCAGGATGAAAAACGTTCATTGCGGAGGAACTTTTTGAACACCCTTTATAAGGAGAACAAGTGGGGTAGCAAACTGAAGGGTTGCCTAGGGTGGTAAGCATTCTGGCTACAACACTGCAAAACCGGCCGTGCAAAAACACCTCAAGAGTAGCGTTGACCTCTAAGCCTGTGCACTTGATGATAAGGATAACCAATAAGTATTTAAGTTATTTCTATGAGGTCAAGCTAGCAAACAAATACAGACTACCTCGGTACTTCTTGCTGAGACTGATAAAACGAACTAAGCTATTATTAGTCTAGTAATGAGGTCAAATTATTTCATTCTCACGGAGCTCTTCAAATGTGACAACCAACGATAAAACCAAATAAATACGAGTCGTTAACCTGAAACTATGCTTGAGAAATTTTTTGTCGAATGTATCGACTCTTGTTCTTTTTATTTAAAGCCTGGTATTTAACTCTATGAGTTTGTTTTGCCGAACCGCTAAGTTGCAGGGAGTAAACACACCAACAAAGTTTCTCAAGCGGTGGTGAAGGATAAACATACATACATACACACACACATACATTCACACACGACGGGCTTCTTTCAGTTTCCGTCTCCCAAATCCACTCACAAGGCTTTAGTCGGCCCGAAGCTGTAATAGAAGACGCTTGCCTAAGATGCCATGCAGTGGGACAGAACCCGGAGCCGTGTGTGGTTGGGGACAAACAAAGAAATACTTCTTACCACACAGCCACTCCTATCAATCATTGTTACTCTTAAAGCCATGTGACATAACACATGTGGGAATGAGTAGAGGAACGAATACAGGGCCGCATTAAATGTTGGAAACGAAGTGTTTTGCTAATTTTTTAGGAGTTGATTTATTAATTACCTAATTACAAAGTGGCTGCTAAAATACTTAATGCCGAAAGCCAAGAAATTTTCAATCAAGTAAAATAGCACCCTAGTGTTACGTTAATTACTATCCAAGGTATATTTGATTAATTAATTATTGGTTTAATTATATCTAATTAATCTAGCTTTTACTTTACTTCTTTTGAGTTGTTAAGCAGCAAGTGTTAAGGGTAATTTACAGACTTACCCACCCCCAAATAGTTCTGTAAGTGACAAATACCCGCATACCCCGACTGCAAATAATCTTTTCTACTCTAGGCACAAGGCTCGAAATTTTGGGGGAGGGGGCCAGTCGATTAGATCGATCCCAGTAAGCAACAGGTACTTGATTTATCAACCTCGAAAGGATAAAAGGCAAAGTCGACTTCGGCGGAATTTGAACTCAGAATGTAAAGACAAACGAAATACCTATTTCTTTACTACTCACAAGGGGCTAAACACAGAGGAGACAAACAAGGACAGACAGACGGAATAAGTCGATTATATCGATCCCAGTGCGTAACTGGTACTTAATTTATCGACCCCGAAAGGATGAAAGGCGAAGTCGACCTCGGCGGAATTTGAACTCAGAACATAACGGCAGACAAAATACGGCTACGTATTTCGCCCGGCGTGGTAACGTTTCTGCCAGCTCGCCGCCTTCTCGACCGCAAATATTAATGACATTTTGGCGGGGGAACACTAATCTTCTCTCCTATAGCTTAATTAAAAAGCAAAATAGAATTTGCTTCTACGCGATCCATCTTTTACTGCTATGGCGTTTGGACAACTTTAAACCCTTCTTAATTTTCATAAACATAATTTTTTTGCACCTTTTTTTTTACCATGACTACAACACCTACGAGAGATACTGCTCAACCTCACATAAATTAGGATCAGCTGAAAGGTTAGCAAGTCGTAACTTCTAAGACACTATCACCCCACTTTTTGTAAGAGTATAATGGATATCTACTCTACATAATGAAATGAGTAATTCTTGAGTTTCATGTTAAGTTGTTTCTATTATAGCTCGACATAAAAGCAAACAATACACACACACACACACACACACGGTGTTCGTCAAGTTTAGAGTCGGGTCAGTTCTGATGGAGAAGAAATGATCAAACGCATTTCAGTTTTGATAACTCCCTTTCTTTGTAAAAAAATCAGCAATGTCCTTCCTGTTTTTAAAGATGCTAGATAGGGTGTGATTTGAAGTATTTTGGTGGCCCTTTATAACAGGCCGAGCAACCACACAAAGCAGTAGTTTCCCAGACTTCTGTAACCTCATTGGCTCCTCTCTCGTACTGACGTTTTTTTCCTCTTCTGTTTTGCCATTGTGTCATTTAAATTTAAAATCACGCAGGCCCTTAACCTCTGTCCACGATTCTCTGGGTGAAAATTATTAACAGAGGTTCTATGCTGAATCATGTGGGTACACGGACCTAGAGACCTGCGGGGGACCTAGATTGTAAGAGCCTGAACTGTTGATTGTGGGACCCTAAATCATGCAAGCTTATGTTTACGGTAGTCGGTGAGTTTTTTAGTGAAGTTTGTTTCTGATCTAGGCAGAAGGTTAATAATTTCGAGGGAAAAAGCTAAGTCGATATTATCAGCCCTTATATTTGGGAAGATAATTTATTTGACCGAGTTTGTTGGAATTTGAACTCAAAATGTAAAGGGCCGGAACAAATACGGCAAAAGCACTTTTTCAAATGCTATCGATTCAGCCAATCCTGTGCCATATTTCAGAGTTAGGCATAAGACCACACTCTTGAGGGCAGTCGATACCACCGACCCCAGAACACCAAGACAATGAATGTAGAAATTAATCCAATGGTATATGAACTCACAATATGAAGAGCTGGGGAAAATACAAGGTATTTTTTCGTAACCCGTTAACGACTCTGTCAAAAAATTTCGAATCGCGAAAACAAAGCACAAATGGTATATAAATTAACTCAAAGAGTATTATGTATGTGACACATCCTATTAGAGGTTAATCAAAATATATGCAGTTAATGAAGTCCCAGGAAAACTTGTGATCAAAGACGATCTGTTTGTGAATATCTGACTTTTTTTCATGCACACTGTATTTCCGACTACCACATGCAATGTTGCACTCGCTTTATACAATTTGGCCTAAGGGAGATTAAGCTGCTATTTCTAGCAGATCGAGCAACTAGGTAACGGCACTCACTCCAAGTGTCTCATAAGTTATGACAATAAAACATAAAAGTAAAAGCAGAGTCACGTGGTTTCCGCCAGGAGCTTCGTCATTCATTAAATAAGGGGAGACTATCAAGGTGTTAGTGTACTACTCATGTCGACATACCCACAGTTAGTCTCCTCTAACAATTTCTTTTTGTTCCCTTTGGGGATAAGGATAGCCAAAACCTCATGACGGAGATTCAGAAAACGGCAACACCTCGCCCCACTTAACGTTTTGTTTTTCGAAAATTTGTGGAACAAAAAAAAAGCTAAAAAAAGAACGAATTTGCAAAATGATGAAATAGGTATTCTTTCGATTTGACTCGAAATGTCATAACAAAGCACTCGGAAATCTGTGAGAATCTATGGATAATGTTATTCTAATGAGGTACATGCGCAGAAACTCCGTCACCGGGATCGACCATCATGCAAAATAACCACGTGGGCATAGCACCAGAGAGATTTTTTTTTTTCACTTGCTAGTGACGGATTTATTATGGTGTAATTAATTAAACGAAAGCCTCAATCGAGATTTCAAATTTGTAAGTTTTCCAAGAGCCTCACTTTGAATAATTTGTATTAACTGTTTACATAAAATTAATTAGATTTAAAAAGAAAAAAAGCAAATTATATTTAATGAAGTCGAAGTGAGACGTGGGGCCTACCCTGGAAGAAAACTGAATAGTAATCGCCGCTATCTCAGTGAGAAGGGGACGATCCTCTTAATATTTTAATATTCCAGGGAATATAAGTCTGATAGAAAAAAAGCAGCCCCCGCCACAAAAAAAAATTTTTTGATTTTGGCATTTTTTATGCCTTCCTGCACCTTTATTTTCTTGCCGGCAGAATTCTGGTTTAAGCGTACCATATATCCCCTCAATTTATTTTAGTTACTGGAATTTTCGGAAAATGTTTGTGAATTTGTGTTCTACACACGAGAATTCATACGATTACGCAATTTTTTTTCAACTCGTTAATTCCCCACACCTATCCCATTAATTCTAAAATTTCAACTTTTTGAAAACAAATTCGCAAAAAAAAAAAAAAGAAAAAGTATTCTGAGGTGTTTAAACCTGAATTTCGCCTCCGTGCTGCTTGGGGTAGTGATGGCGATTCCAAAACCCCAACAAAATTTTCTGTTATTTCAAATTCAGCATTCGTGTTTAATAATGTCTATAAACAAGCAGAAGGATTGACGGAGCATTGCGGTCAGCTTATTCTCTATGCTATATGCATCTGGAGAAATGTATAGCCGAATCGTTAAGAACTTTGCCTTGCAGCTGTATTGTCTCGGATTCGATCAAAGGGCGTGGCTTTTCGAGTCAGTGTCTTTTCAACATAACTTTGAATTGCCCCGTACCGGCATATGTACGAAATGTTGTCCCACCAACGGTTTCCTCAAAACTGTCTGAAAAATGGAGTCTTTTTCAGCTGAACAGTGAAACACACGGTCGCATAAACGTTTTCTCTTTCATACACACATATATACGTCTATTGTCTTTCATATCCACGAGCGAGCTGAACAGTCAAGCATACACTCAAACACCTAGATATATTGTTTCACGAAACGCTCATGTTGATGTATTTTTTGTTTGTACGTATGTGTTTAGTACGTGTGTATATGTTTAAGTATATGTACTTACGTGTATGTATAGATCTGTGTGAGTTCAAAAAACAAATGAAAGAAACAAAAAGTTTGCACGGAAGGTGCAAACAGAACTATGATCATTTCAGTTTTGCGGTACCACCTCCGAAGGATCACCGGAATTTTGGATAAATCATACGTCTAGACTTGTATTTCTCGTGCGTTTTGATGAAGTAAAATACAAATTACGATAAAAAATAAAATTACTTCGGGGATAATTCCACCCTTTGTCTTCAGGAATTTGTTTTTGGTGCATAACTACAGAAATGTGCTCCATCGATTTCGTTTCTTATGCAGTTAAATCTCCGTACCTTGTGGTTTAAATTGGGGAGCAGATAGAAATTGTACGGAAGCCCATCGGATCGGATAAATTGTCGCAGTAATTCACAGGTCCAGCGTTGTCACAGAATGAGAAT
>NC_043002.1:62593339-62605839 GCF_006345805.1 Octopus sinensis | reverse complement strand
ATATATACACACACCACACACATATATACATACACACACACATATATACATACACACACACACATATATACATATATATATACACACACACACATATATACATATATATACACACACACACATATATACATATATATACACACACACACACATATATATACACACACATATATACATATATATACACACACATATATATACATATATATACACACACATATGCATACATATATATACACACACATATGCTTACATAAACACAGATACACATATAAACACACACACACATGTATATCACATATACACACACATATAAAAACACACGTATATAAACACACACACACATATACACACAAATGTATATAAATATTTATGTAACAAACTACAAACACATCCACTCACACGTACACATGTGCCTATTACGATCGGTAGAAAATTTGATCAATGCTCGTAATTCTTTTCGTTGTTTTTGTTTTTTGATTCTGGGTCGATGAGAATAAAAGAAATTCCAAGACAAAACGATAGAATAATTCAACTTTTAACGAACAGATTATTCATAGAGTAGAGGGTGGAGGGGCGGCCGTACTGATAAACTGAAATAATATGTGACAACAACTAAACACGATATTCAAGTCGTAGAAGTTTTCAGTTTAAGCAAGTGCGTTCAACAATAAAAAAATATACATCTAATTAAACTTACTAATATGAGAGATTAACGACCAAACCGACAAATAATTAGGACAAAAAGAGAAATTTCAAGGCAGGGAAGAAGAATGACAGTGTCTTTTCTAAACAAACCGGTTATTGTCCAACATGAAATTACAACAGAAATTTATCTTACCTTTGGGATATTTTTTAAAATCCATTTTGGTAAAGTTTAAACAACTTCTGACTTAATAAAAATAAAGATAAGGGCACGAATTTGGCGCAAAGGGGGTTTGTCGATTTAATTAATCGACTCCTCGTGCTGTACAGATTTATAATTAACAGCAGTAGTATCTGTAATCCCAGCAAAGTTCGTCATTTTGATATATACTAATCATAATGCATAATTAAACAGGCGTGTGTTTTTATATTTCCGTTCTGCTTTCTTCCTTTCTTCTGTTTTTAGTTTTAAACACGTAAAAAAGCCACTTTCGATTAATCCTGCCATGTCACACGTATATTTACATTTAGCTTGTAGGTTATCCGTCTGTGCAGGCAAGCTTGTAGTACATTTGAATATTTATATATATATATATATATATATATATATATATATGTGTGTGTGTATATAAAGATGAATTAGTTAGTATGCGTTCATTGATGGTAGATAGAAAAGTTTTTAAAAATATAGAGAGATTAATAAAAAAATATATAGTGTATAATATATTATTTATGCAAAGTGTCTCTTAAACGACACACACACATATACAGTATTTAACCAACAAAAATATCAGGTAAGTAGGTATGAAGTAGCTACCAAGTAGGCTACTAATAAGCCTGACTGACTAACGCAGTATGATTGTGTGCCTTCCTTGTCGTGTCTGATTCACAACAGCGACACCAAAGCTTACAATTACACCAATCAGCTCTCAGCTCTCAAATCAGCCCAGCTGTTTATTGTTGGGTAACACCTGTTGTTGTTATTTAATTTAAAAGGCTGTGTGAATTAGCAGAGTCGTTAGCGTGCCGCACAAAAACGTCCTGCGGCATTTGGTCAGTGATTATGTTCTGAGTTCAAATCCCGCCTCGGCATACTTTCGTGCTCGATGAAATAAAGTACCAGCTGAGTACTGGGATCGATCTAGTTTTGCGTCTATAGTAGAAAGAAAGGATTAATGTTGATTTCAGTTTTTTTAAAAATATTTTGAGGCATTTTCACCGCATTTTAAAAATATATTTCAACTCCCTTTTGCCCTTCTCTCTCTCTCTCTCTCTCTCTCTCTCTCTCTCTCTCTCTCTCTCTCTCTCTCTTTTAGTCGACAGCTTGCAAAGGACGACCGAGTAAGCCTTACATATTTAATTTATATTTTGAACTTTCTTTTTCCTTAAAAAATCATTATAACGAACATGGGTTTCTTGGATTCGAAACTACAAAAGCCTTTGTGTTATTTCTTTCTTTCTTTTATTTTTTTCTATCTTTTGTTGAGTCGGCCTGTAACTAACCAAAAGGTCAAGCTACAGTTACATGCTGTCATCATCTTATATGCCAGTGGTCTCCAACCTGAGGTCCGCGGACTCCTGGTGGTCCGGAAAGGTTAGACTTGAGGGTGGGGATCCGTAAACTAAATTCAAAATTTCATATATATATATATATATATATATACATACATATGTGTGTGTGTGTGTGTGTGTGTGTGTTTGCGTCCCCGTAATCTAGCGGTTCGGCACAAGAGACCGATAGAATAATAAATACTAGGCTTACAAAGAATAAGTCTTGGGGTCGATTTGTTCGACTAAAGGCGGTGCTCAAGTGTGGCCGCAGTCAAATGACTGAAACAAATAAGAGTAAAAGAGAATATATATATGTGTGTGTGTGCATAAGGATAAGCATATTAAAAAGGGTCCGTGGGAAAACTCATTTAGAAAAGGGGTCCTTGGTAGTGAAGGTTGGGAACGACTGTTATATGCAGTACTATCATAATTTGTACAACAATGACCTCACTTTACTGTTGTGCTGTTCTTTTAAAGCTGAACCCGGTCGCGAAATTTTTTTTTCCCACGAGAGTTCCGGACTCCAGTTATGAACTCATTTGCATACAACCAATCAGAGCTCAACTAGTCAAGAAAATACTCTGGTTGAGTTTAGTGGAAAATGTGTGTTATAGCAAAACCTAACTGTTCTAAACGGGTTAATAGGGGTGACAAATGGGAAGTTTAGTGTATAAAGTGAATGGGGAGCTGCTCATGGATGATGTCATAAGTGTTGCCAGTTTGCATAATTTACTAGAAAATATGAGTGTAGTTTCCTAATATTTTGATGATGTTATTATCATTATTATTATTATTATTATTATTATTATTATTATTATTAAGATTTTTAAGATTATCATTATTCAGGTTACTGCCTGGAATCGAACTTGGCGTAGTGGTTAAGAGCGCGGGCTACTAACCACAAGATTCTGAGTTCGATTCCAAGCAATGACATGAATAATAATAATAATAATAATAATAATAATAATAATAATAATAATAACAACAACATCGAAAAATACCTTAGGAATGAGAACCCAGAACCGAAATTTCCCCAAGAAATGTTGTGTTAACAACAAACATGATGAGGACAAATATCCGTCAAATGTAAATAATGTACATAATTCCCCATCTCTTCAATATAGAACTGTATGACCCTCCTTGTGCAAAGTATGGGGAATCAATTATGGTTGCTGTATTGTTGTCACATGCGAAAAGACGATACCATAATGTGCAATAAAACATATTTAGAGATCCTTAGCCAAAACTATGTCACGACGATTTTAAACGCCATGTCTTTTAACCGCACATTATGTATGTGAACAGAAAATGACGGAACAGCTGTATGTTGCGTACATTTCAGTTCTGTTTGGAGTTTCGTCAGCAGCAAAGGAACTTCTTTAACAATCCACAGACACAACGATTATAAATTCATAATAGATATCAATGGTTAAAGTAAGCCGGATAGATATATTTACATATTTAACACTTCCTTGGAAGCTATTTTTGAATCTTAAGTTATTTGCGCTGTTTTCGTTTCGCACACCAGAGCCGATATTTATTTGCTTATTAAAAGGAAAAAATCTGGACTGCCATAGATTTCTTGTTAATCACAAAAATCTTACACATATTAGGGAGAAATTTTAAATGAATTTATAACCCTTTAAAAGCTGAAATTCTTTGGAATTTCAACCAATATCATGCGGTTATTTCGACACACTGAGCTTTGGAATTGACATGCATTCGCTTAACAAGATATTGAATTAGCGTGAGCGAACATTGTTAAACAAACGTAGAAAAACAAGAAATTGGAAAGTCATCTTTAGCGGACGAGTGAAGAATTTGAGAAGTGTGTGGGGACACTTTGTAACTAGTAAACGATGTAGTGTTTCCCACAGAACGATATACGTTACCGTAGAATGATTTAGTATTATATCGTATCTTCAAAAGCAAAACAAAATGGCAAAATGTAAAGACAATTGCGACTTCTAGTGAATCGGAAATGGCCACATTTGATTGGCTGGAATTTAAATAAAGCATTCACTATTTAAGCACTCATAACTTTTGTTTTTAGTTTCTCCAAAAATGATTATGATTTTCGCAGTTAGAATGAAGAATTACGTCCGTGTAGAAAATTCGAAAAGATAAATATATCTGGCATGTGAAACGGAAAAGAATCGATAGTTTCCCTGACGAAATGCTTGGGAGAATTTCTTCCGGTTTTACGTTTCGAGTTCCAATACTGCTGTGGTCGACTCCCATCATTTTAGAACTGATAAAATATGTATCTTTGAAGTATTGAGAACTTGCCCACTCTCTCAAAATTCCAGGCTTTGTGTCTATACTACACGGGGTTATTAGGTATTTGCAAAGCAGGGAACTGGTTGAACCGTTAGCGCGTCGGACTAAATGTTCAGCAGCGTTTCTGTGTGTTCTTGATGTTTTTAGTTCAAATTCCACAGAGGCCTGCCATCATTTCGAAATAAGTACCATTTGAACACTGGAGTCAATGTTTTCGTTTTGCAACTTCCCTCAGAATTGCTAGCTTGGTGCCAAAATCTGAAACCATTTTTGTTATTGTTGTTGTATTAGATGCTCTAAAATTGTCTTATATTGTAACATTAACAGTGGAAATTGAAAGATTTTATACGTTCGGGCGAAGAGAAACAATAGAAATATAATTATATAAGATCACAGAGTCCTGTGTAGCTGTGTTCTTCCCACTTATTATAAACAGTGGATGAAACGGCTTCGTTAGTTGACAACTACAAAATTGTAAAAGATGACTACGGTTCGATATTCACTCCTTAAAATTACGGATTTACAACAATTTTCACGCTTCAGAAGTGACTATAATTAGTTATGTCATCAATAACAATTCATCCTCGCATGATAAAGGATAATTCTACGAAAGCCTTTGATAAATTCATTATCCGGTTTACTTTAGACTTATAAAACCAGATGCGAACAATAAATTGGATTTATTTCTATTAAGTTTAAGAGTTAGAGAAACCAGTTATTACGATATAATAGAGTGGCCTGAAATTACAAAACAAGATGATGAAGATAACATTAAATACTATTCGAGTGATACTTTTACTACTAAGTTTACAAGCTGAATAAATATTAAGTGAATGAATAAATAAAACTGTATTTTTTGAAGCAAGACACACACACACACACACATATATATATATATATATATATATATATATATATATATATATATATATATATATATATATATATATATATATATATAGGGAGCGTTCACGAAAAAAACAAAAGACGAAGACAGGTGGTGTACAAAAACAGATGTATGAGTATAACGCTCAGGAATTGAAAAAGTCTTTTACGTTTCAAGCTTACACGCTTCTACAGAAAGGGAAAGAAAAAAACAAGGAGAGAAAAAAGTGTTGTTATTATTATTATTATTATGATTATTATTATTATTTCTAAATCTCTATAAAGGAAACTGCGGCAGCAGTACTGCGTATTAATAGTTATCGCCAAGCTAACATGGCACTCCATATATATGGCCTTGTCATATGTATAAACACTAATATACACACACAAGCTTCATCTGCATCGTGTTTCACAAAGTTCTGTCGAAATTTCTAAATTCTTATTGGCGTCAACAACGTAAAATTGCCGGTGATAGCAAGAAAGTTCCTAAAATGGGTGGAGGAATTCAAAGAATTGTTTTGATCCAATAGGAGAACGTCTGTTATGATCAGAGAAAATGTGGATTCAAATCACACGGACTACTTTCAACCATTTCTATCCAGGGATCAACAAACTTCTATTACTGACGTCTTCCATGAAGACGTCAATAGTTTATCGCACCGCCCCTCATAATGGAAATTTCTAAAAGAAAATTTTAAAATATAATTAATAAAATATTTCTTGCTTTAAAAACAATCATTCTTTTGTTCTTCTATGTCATTTCATCACAAAATCTTGTCCTTGCTGCGATGCGACGGGTCGTCGCTGCAGTTATCATCAGAGCTATGTCACTGAAGTACGAACTTCTTTAGGTGCCTCCAATGGTTGACAGATCAAAATAAAAATAGAGGCCAAACTGATATGGACTACCTCCACCCAGGGATACAAAATGTGTCTGCATAGGTTTAACACTCCTGACAAGTAAAAAGCAAAATTACTGAAGCATCAATGATAATTCAAAGCCTGGACGAAGACAGATCAGAGTCGAGAATAGCAGAGATAAGTCGTCGATGACTTAACTACTAAAAAGGAGAGAATGGCTTAAGTAAGTCTACTGCGTCATTTCCATTTTTGAATAACAAGAATTTCTTAAAGAAATTTAATGAAAATACTTAACGTACTCGCAATTCGCGACCTTCCACATATTATTTGCAGAGGAGGCAATTAAAGGTGATTTTCCCCAAGGGTTTGAGTAAAAAGTCAATCAAAATCCCTTCTTGTTGTTTTCACAGTTCATGTGAAAGAGTCCACTTTTGTTACTAATGTGACGGAATCAACTTGAATGCAAGCTAAAACATTTGTTTTACATGACTATAAAGAATACCTTGAATTGTGATAAACAATCTCTTAATTATAAGGTGAGAGAACAATTTGCACAACACCATTTGAAGAGTTAAACAGAAAATGCAACATCACAATCAAGAGTATACTATCAAATACTTAAGAGCGCAAATATTTCTTTTGGTTATTGTGAATGCTCACAATCAAGTCTGGTTTATTGATAGTAGCCGTGAATTGTGCATAATTTCTATAGATATTAAGTTATTTAGGCACAAGGTCAGTTTTTAAGATCGCGAGATCGTGGTTTCGATTCCTGGGCGGGACTATACTCTACCTTATTGAGCAAAACACTTCATTTTACGTTGATTTGTGATCATTTTGACATGTGACCTGTGGCACCCGTGCAATGATATCAGCATTATCAATAAGATGGAGGGAGTGAGGTAATATACAGCACAAACATTTGATTACAATAAAAAGAGGGATCGGAAAAAAATTGAGAAACACACACGCATATATATATATATATATATATATATATATATATCTTACACATCATTCGCTAGCTTTCTTACAAAGGGGTCTTATGATCTTAGCTTTGTCTTTTTGGGGAGCAACCAGATCGAACCATCTCAAGTGTAACTGCCCGAAATGGTCGTGACTCCTGGTACTTGACTGATGAAAGAAATTCAAGAATGACCCATCTTTTTTTGCTTGTCTTTCTAATTGTTGTTTCCCTTGTCCGCCTTTTTATCGTCTATCTGTCCGAACGTTTTAATGCCCTCTATTGTTCCATTTATATATATATATATATATATATATATATATATATATATATATATATATATAGTTAATCCAAACATAAAAACACAAAGAGAAAACACAACAGTGCGTGGACGTGGAACAAGTATAGTGTTATTGGACGCTCAGGAAAGAAGATATATATATATATATATATATAATATATATATATATACATACAGAGAGAGAGAAAGAGACAGAGAGAGATAATTGCCTACTTATTGGTAAATTGTACAGAAGCCATTGCATACTATATGTATTCATGTATTGCAATTCTCATTCTTGTATTGTTGCAAAGTAGTAACTTCCATTCGATATCTTGGAGAAAAGATATTGACTATTCGTATTTTATTCAGGTTTACGACACGACCCTATACATGCAAAAGATCGTTAAAAAAATTGTGGACATAAAATATATATAGGAATACATGTGGCACTGAAGTTTGAATAGGCCCCAAATAAGTGGTACTTTCTTTATTCTAGACATCAGCATCAACGGCTAATATGCTATCATTTATTCGCTAGAATCATCAATGTAATTCTTCAAGTGGATCCTTTTACAAAGGAATCTAAATGCATTCTGCGAGTCTGAAAGGGCGAAGTGGGAAGACGACGTAGATTCATAAAAATGGCATTTTGCTGCCAAAGTAATTCTTTGCCATTCACATGAAAAATATGTCACTTCTGAAACGCTTTCAGATCAAAATCATAATAGTCTTTTCTACAAATACGCGCGCACACAAGGTCTTTTTGGTGGGGGAAGAATGGTCGAGTGCATCTGATTTCACTGCTCGGTTGGTGCTGATTTTAAGGTGAAAAGGCAAAGTCGACCTTGGTAGAATTTGAAGTCAGAATATGCAGACAGACGAAATGCAGCAAAGCATATTGTCCTGTCAGCTCACCGCCTTAATAATAATAATAATAATAATAATAATAATAATAATAATAATAAATTATTTTATTGGCCACAAGGGCTGACAAAAATTAATTAAAACATAAAGGGACAAAACACGACGAAAGGTTACAAAGGGTTTTGTCCGTTTGTAAAAAAACGTGTAAAAACAGTGTAACAACGAAAATCTCCCAATAGGGGGAGGCGTTATGAAAGGTTCCTGGTGGGGAAACCCATAAAAGCCAACGGGAGCCTGGTCAAAAGTGGGGTAGAGAGCCCCTTTCTCCTTTTGTAATACCTTTTTTAAATGGCTCCTTTCATACTGACAATAATAATTGCAAAAAAAGAAGAAGCGTGCCATTGTTATCTAGTGAACGATATTTCCTGTGTCTTCCACAGGTTTAAAAAATAAACGTGTCAATCTACTTCATTTTGGTTAATCTTTATAGGATTGAGGTAACTCCTCCAGAAGATATAGAAGTTACCTCAAACCTATAAATACTACTACTACTACTACTACTACTACTACTACTACTACTACTACTACTACTAATAATAATAATAATAATAATAATAATAATAATAATAATAATATAATAATAATAATAACAAAAATAACAAATAATGATAACAACAACAACAACAGCAATAATGATGATGATAATAATAATAATAATAATAATAATAATAATAATAATGATAATAGTAATAATAATCCTTTCTACTATAGGCATAAGGCCTGAAATTTGGTGGGTATGGTAAACGGTTGATTACATCGACCCCAGTACTCAACTGGTACTTAATTTATCGACCTCAGAAGGATGAAAGGCAAAGTCGATCTAGTTGGAATTTGAACTCAGTACGTAGCGAAATACTGGTATGCATTCTGCCGGCTCGTTGCCTTAACAACAACAACAACAACAACAACAACAAAAAGAGTAGCCGTTGTAAGTCATCAAGTACCATTTTAAAAACATTCGCAGCTGTTCCAGATTCTGCTGAAAAGTCAATTGTTACGACAACAATAAATAACAAAGACGTTGACACTTTAATTAATTCTGGAAGTACAGACAATTTTTATTCATACTTCGTTTGCCATTAATATGAGATTGCCTATTAAATCTACTTTTATAATTACTATGGTCTCTTCCACACAAGAAACTAATTAGAGGTTTACTATTTGTGATGTTACTCTTAACAGTAATATTTACTATAATAATGCTATCAGCTTTTCAACAATGGATGATTCTTATAAACCTTTATTGCTGGGATAAAGTTTTATGCTGCTTCACAAAAGAGTAGTGATTAAATATTATGGTATTTTACCTACACTTTCGGTTTTTTCTTTAACTACTATGTATGATGACCTTTTTCAAATTTGTAAGTGTCAGGATAAAAAAAGAGATGCTATTTATTTATTACCCACAAGTGGCTAAACATAGTGTGGACAAACAAGGACAGACAAAGGGATTAAGTCGATTACATCTACCCCAATGCGTAACTGGTAATTATTTAATCGATCCCGAAAGGATGAAAGGCAAAGTCGACCTCGGCGGAATTTAAACTCACAACGCAGCGGCAGACGAAATATCTATTTCTTTACGACCCACAAAGAGCTAAACACAGAGGAGACATACAAGGACAGACAAACGGATTAAGTCGATTATATCGACCCCAGTGCGTAACTGGTACTTAATTCATCGACCCCGAAAGGATGGAAGGCAAAGTCGACATCGGCGGAATTTGAACTCAACAACAACAACAACAACATCGAAAAAATATCCTAGGAATGAGAACCCATGTTCGAAATTTCCCCAAGACACCTGATGAAGGCGGGAGGGTATATAAGCCGAAACGTGTTAACAATAAACAAGGTGAGGACAAATATCCACCAAATCTAAATGATGTAAATCAACTCCAGTTTTAATTTTTCTTTTTAAAGTCTTATTGTGCTGGTTTCTTCTATCGAAGCTGCACAGTTACGGGAAAGTAAACAAACCAGCATCGGTTGTCGAATGATGGAGGTGTTGGGGGCATATACACTCTCAAAGATACACATACATACATATATTCGACGGGTTTTCACACAGTTTCTATCAACCAAATTCGCTCACAATGCATGGAGGTATAATAGAAGACATTTGCTAAGGTACCATGGAGCGCAACTAAACCAGAATTCATATTGCTGGAAATTGTTCTTCTTAAACACGCGGCAATAATACCCAGAAGATAATCATCACTTAGATTATTTTTCAAAAGCATAAGCTACCAGGAAAAGGAACAAGAGGATTTAGTCAGTATTTAGTGTCAGAAAATGGAGAAGTTTGTTTATTGCAAACCCTTTTCAACGATCAAGAGATCAAGACAATATTACATTTGTTTTCAACAAGTGCTTATTTGCAAAAACATCATAATTATTACCGCCTCACCTAAAAAAAAATCATCCGCTGACGATAGAAGTTAATATACAAATAACATTTTGGACATCCTAGCTAAGATAACAACACTTACTGATCGTATCTCCAGAATTCATAGTTTTTATTCATGTCGCTATCCTTTTCTGACTCATTATCAGCGATGCTACCCTGGGGTTCGTTGATATTTATCGACTTCCTACAGCTTGGTATTTACATGAGCGGGAATGACTTACGT
The DNA here is from genome assembly GCF_006345805.1 of Octopus sinensis. Lineage (NCBI taxonomy): Eukaryota > Metazoa > Mollusca > Cephalopoda > Octopoda > Octopodidae > Octopus > Octopus sinensis. The sequence continues at coordinate 62,594,813 of NC_043002.1, read as the reverse complement.
CGAAAGCAAAACGTTGTGCGTCTTTCCCAACGCTGTCTTCGGTAATGTAAAGAAGGCGGTGAAAATAGAAATTTCTGTTCTGTGTTCGTGTGTAATGTTTAAATAAAATAGCCTCGGCGAATATAGAAACTTTGAGACTATTCATAACAATTTCTTGTTTACACTGGTTGTGTGTGTGTGAGTGTGCGTGTGTGTATTTGTTTGTGTGTATGTGTGTGTATGTATATATATATATATACGTATATACACACACACATATATGTATGTATATATATATGTATGTGTGTATATATATATATATACATATATGTATATGTGTATATATATATATATGCATATATATATACATATATGTATATATGTATGTATATATATATATATGTATATATACATAATGTATATATGTTTATATATATATATATGCATATATATATATATATATTTATGCATATATACATATACATACATCTCTCTCTCTCTCTCTCTCTCTCTCTTCTCTCTATATATATATATATATATATATATATATATATATATATATGAAATTATAATAAGGGTGTTCAATGATTGCAACACCAGTCTGGTAGAAACAGACCCGAATGAAGTATATTTCTACTGATGATCGGAAAGGGTTTTTATTAACTCAAACCATGAAATTTATAGTATTGGTACTATCCAAATTATTTTATAAATCCCCGCTGTCTATTTTCCTCGCTTACAACCTTCTGTAGTGGAGTAGTAATCTAAGTGGTTCATAGACCATTTGGGGTCTATTTCTAGCAGAATGGTGTTGTAATCTTTCAACACCCTTATTATAATTTTAATATAAATTAACCATTATGGTATTTTTAGTATGAGTACGCTGACCATAGATAAATCGTTTATAATGATTTTACCCTAAATACGTGTGTGAGTATATATATATATATATATATATATATATATATATATATATATATATATATATATATACTAAGCAATAAAGGGTTTAGCAACGAATTGCCTTACCACATACCGAATTTAGAAATAGCAGTCAAAGAGTTATAGCTATTTCTTCTACTAAAAAGGGAGATCTCAGTAAAAACAGCAATTGGAAGGCAGACACAAACAGGTAAGAGAGAATGAATTGACGGCAATCTATCATACAATTTTAAGTTATCTACGGACGTACGTTTCGAAATCAAGTTTTTAGGAAAGCATAAGAATTAAATATTAAATAATTCTATCTTACCAAAAACTTCTTTTCTCTTCAGCGTAGAATACTATAATCATAAATGATTATATATTGAATTTTGAGATACTAGAAGGCACCAACTCAACTCAGTATCAGAGCGAGCTAGAATCCGCAACTAGTATCACCAAATCAATGCGTGAATGAAAAGATTGTGTCACCAGCCCCTTCCCACCCGCGTGTAGCCAAAACAAGATGCTGTGGTCATCTACTGAGATAAAATATGGTTATCCGTAATAATGA
>NC_043002.1:62575839-62588339 GCF_006345805.1 Octopus sinensis | reverse complement strand
GCATCGCATAAACAATAGCAAAATCCGGCAATATTTCAATAAACTACCTACTGGATCTAGCGAACATTTGCATCTTAATACCAACCAAGAAGTTGTAAACCGCATTGATAAACACCAACTACGACCAATTTGCAGTAGTAGAAATACTTATGATACAACTAGCACGGTAACAACGCTGGTTAATGGAGTCGGGACTGCCTTATATACAAATATACGTATCTTTGACAGTTCTTAAGCTGTAGAAATTCTTTTCAGAGAGAGTTATAAATAAAGTGTCTTGCTCAAGAACACAACACTCAGCCCGATTCCCTAACCGGGCTGCGTGTTGTGTTCTTGAACAAGAAACTTCATTTCACGTTGCTCCAGTTCACTCAGCTGTAGAAATTAGTTGAGGGGAGGATGGTATGCATGGATGACTGGTGGTCTTCCATAGACAACCTAGCCCGGACTTGTGCCTCAGAGGGGGAACTTTTTATGTGTAATCCATTGGTGATTCATGTCCTAAGGGGGTCTTTACCTTTGTAAATTTGTTAAACCTGTGCAATACACTAAATATCTTAAGAAATTTTGCATACAATTTTTCATAATATTTAATTATAAAAATATCATCGAATTTTTTAAACACTCGTGTAAAACAGGAATCAAAGAGATCCATAAGGAAAAAATAGTTGGGAACCATTGGTGTAAAAGGTGGCTGCCCTGTGCCCTAGTAAACCAAATAACAAAAATTTCTTCACACACACACATACACTTTGTCTTTCACATACTGTTTCCAATTAAAATAGTACAGAATTACGATGTATTTTCTTATCAACTTGGTAGAAGTTCCCAGAAAACATTTCCAAAATAAGTTCAAGTTTAAAATTTTATCCGTTTCAAACTGTAGTGCTGGTTGAATCCTGCTCAGAACCAAAGTGTTCTTGCTGTCCATTTAAGTGAACTAGTTGCTTTTCTAACCTGAACTTGTTCCCTTCTTTTATATCGAAATATCAGATAAATATTTTATCCCGGTCCATATAATACATAATCCAAATGACAGTTCTTTTTTGTAAAAAAAAAAAAGTAGAGTTATTCCAATAGAATGCATACACATTTATCAGCTTCAGCTATCTGAAACACTCTTCAAATATTAAAGCTTTTAATCTGAAATGAAAACAGTTAATTAAGCAACAAATGCGGAATCTTATCGACAATTACTCTTACGCATTGCTCTCAATATTACTCACACGTAACATATTTAAGCAGCGAAAACATGTCGTCTCACTGTCGACGTCTGTTTGTTCTCATGATTGATTAGTTACTTGATTCTACTCTGGTATCTCAAAAATTACTCGAGCTACGAAATCTAGATTCTTTTATTGATGATTACCAAACAAAATGGAATATTTGCTTCGTTTATTTTTGTTTATTTTTTTGAGTCATCTGCTTCTTAAGGAATTTGTTTGGATAACAGGTACTTGGTCCGTCTCCATCTCCACTCAATATGTCATTGACCTTGCGAGTTGTGGGTTAAACGAAATAAATGGCATTGAATGACACGTAAAACGAAATGTTGTAGCAGTTTCAGGTTATGTCAGAAATGAAACACATTGCACGGAAACGAAATGAACTAATAAAGAAGTTGTTTGGATAGCAGGTATATGGCCTGATCCCATCTCCGATCAGTTGGTCATTTACGGTGAGAGCTGAGGCTTAAGCGATGAATGGAAATAATGACACGCAAAAGGAAATACTGTAGAAGTTTCAGGTTATGTGGAAAATGAAGCACATTACACGCAAAACGAAATAAACTAGTAGTATAGCTTGTACGATATATTACACTGTTTCTACGGAAAACAAAATCAAATAAAATTTGCTTCACTCACAGATACATAGAGACGATTATTTTATAAGCAACAGAACAAACAAGAATATAATGAAAAACAATACTCTTTTACTCTTTTACTCTTTTACTTGTTTCAGTCATTTGACTGCGGCCATACTGGAGCACCGCCTTTAGTAGAGCAAATTGGCTCCAGGACTTATTCTTTGTAAGCATAGTACTTATTCTATCGGTGTCTTTTGCCGAACCGCTAAGTTACGGGGACGTAAAAACACCAGCATCGGTTGTCAAGCGATATTGGGGGGACAAACACAGACACAAACATATATACACACGTACATATTTACATATATATATATATTATATATATATATATATATATATACAACGGACTTCTTTTCAGTTTCCGTCTACCAAATCCACTCACAAGGCTTTGGTCGACCCGAGGCTATAGTACAAGACACTTGCCCAAGGTTCCACGGAGTGGGACTGAACCCGGAACCATGTGGTTCGTAAGCAAGCTTCTTACCACACAGCCACTCCTGCGCCTATAGGCCAATAGGCAAAAAATGCTCGTTCTAAAATCTCTCTAAGGGATCAAAGCATTAGTCGTACCGACAAGTAATATTCATAGCCACTTTAAGATGGCTGTCTGTTCGAATGGACTCTACTGCGATTGTTTAATCCCAAGAAACATCTCCTCTAGCTGGTTAACGATGTACAGCTGCATCCGATAAAATTACGATCGAGGGAGCGAACACCTACCATTTTCTAGCGACGGTACCAGTAGATCAGTCCTGGTTTCAGGCTATTTTTGCCACTCCTCAGTACTGGATACCTCATCTGCTAGAGATGATAGCAGCTAGCTTTAGTTAGAAGTGATGTCCTCTTGGGGTTAAAAAATCGGAGTAGAATCCGCTCGAACGGACAGTCATGTTAAAGTGGTTACGAATATTACTTGTCAATAAATAAAAGCAAACTAAACCAATAATAAAGCAAAAAGAAAAAAAAAGATCTCATATTGTACACAGCTAAAAAAAGAGTCTGTACTCTCCCAATAGCCAGAAATATAAGAACATGATATAGAAGGCACAGGTTGATAGGGTGGCGCAGTAGAATCTTGCATGAGATTACGATTTTACTACTGGCGCAAAGCCTGAAATTTGTGGGTAGTGGGTAGGGTTAAGGGGCTAGTCAATTACATTGATCCCTGTACTTGACTAGCAATCATTTCATCGGCTCCGAAACATTGAGAGCCAAAGCTGACCTCGGTAGCATTTGAACTCAGAATGTAAAGACGGACGAAATACCTATTTCTTTACTACCCACAAGGGGCTAAACACAGAGGAGACAAACAAGGACAGACAAACGGATTAAGTCGAATATTTCGACTCCAGTGCGTAACTGGTACTTAATTTATCGACCTCGAAAGGATGAAAGGCAAAGTCGACCTCGGCGGAATTTGAACTCAGAACGTAACGGCAGGCGAAATACCGCTAAGTATTTCGTCCAGCGTGCTAACGATTCTGCCAGCTCGCCGCCTTAATTTGAATGTATTTGAACGTTTGTGTGTGTGTATGTTAATTCAACGCTGAAAAGAAAAACTCAAACAACGTTTCAACTCTGTGTGAGTATATGTGTGTATGTGTGTGCATGCACAAGTGAAGTATGTGAATGTTTGTAAGTGAACCAGCATTCTTTCATTAGCTAATGATGATTGATGTCACATCTCAAAAGGCAATCACTAAATAACATTGACAAGTGTATTAATTTGATCTACTTTCCGTATTTATATATACAATAAAACAATTGGCACGGGACCAGACAGTAGTTACATGTTTTATTTGACACAAATATTATAGATGAAAGGTGGAGGCGCAATGAAACAGTGGTTAGGGCCGCGGACACACGGTCGTAGGATCGCGGTGTCGATACCCAGACCGGGCGTCGTGTTTATTGAACGAAAACACCTAAAGCTCCACGAAGCTCCAGTAGTGGGTGGTGGCGAACCCTGCTGTACTCTTTCACCACAACTTTCTCTCACTTTTTCTTCCTGTTTCCGTTGTACCCGTATTTCGAAGGGCCAGCCTTATAACACTCTGTGTCACGCTGAATCTCCCTGAGAACTACATTAAAGGTACATGTGTCTGTTGAGTGCTCAGCCAGTTGCACGTTAATTTCACTAGCAGGCTGTTCCGTTGATCGGATCAACTGGAAAACCCTCGTCGTCGCAACCGACGGAGTTCCCCGATAGATGAAACGTTATTGCCTAGGCATGTTACAAATGCAAAATGAACGTCTGTGAGTTTATAGTGAAAGAAAAATAAACGAAACTGAAATCGTGATTCTAAAACACTATAGAGAAGAACCGCCACACTCGTGATGGGAATAAAACTACTAATAGAACTGAAATACATTGAGACATTAGCTTCATACGTGGTCGAAAATATTATCCATCTGTTTTCCATTCATTAATATTAGGGATCGAAAATCAACTTCCGGTTTTGGAAAAGAAAACTGAGGTGTCGGAGTAGGACATCGTAGACCCCATTTGTAACGAGTTATTTTGAGGAACGAATCATAGGTTGGAATGTTTAATGAATGATGAACGACATTTGTTATTCATGTAAAGCATGTTCTCTCATAAGGAGGAAATGCAGCAAATACATCGACAACGCTACATTCTAAATTATCGTAAATTCACATCTGCATATGAAATATCAAATAACGTAGACACCAATGGTTAAATGCAATGCCGATAGCCAGTAGTTCCCTTTTTTATCGTGTATATGACCTGATGGTTTATATGAACACAATGTCGACTGAAATAATTTAATTAATAGTTTCAAATTTTTATTACTAAAGGTACAAGGCTTGAAATTTCGGGAGAGGGAACTAGTCGATTACACCGACCCCAATGTTTCCCTGGTAATTATTTCATCGACCCGAATGAATGAAAGCCAAAGAACAGCAGGTTCAGGCAAGGGGAAAAGTCAATGGGATCGACCTCAGTACTCAACTGGTATTAATTTCATCGATCTCGAAAGGACGAATAACAAAGTCGATCCTTCTCTGAATTTGAACTTACAGCGTAAATGCCGCCAAGAATTTTGCCCGATATGTTTACGATTCTGATAGCTCGCTGCCTCAATAATCGTTTCTCTGGTTTCAAGTTTTGGCACAAGGCCAGCAATGTCAGGGAGGGAGAAAGTTGATTGCATCAACCCCAATACGTAAATGGTACTTATTTCATTGACCCCCAACCCCAGTACGTAACTTGTACTTATTTCATTGACCCCGAAAGGATGAGAGGCAAAGTCGACCTCGGTAGAATTTGAACTCTGAACGTGAAGACGAACGAAATACCGTTAAGCATTTCACCTGGCATGGAAACGATTCTGCCAGCTCCTCGCTTAATGATAAGAATTCTTTGAGCTATAGGCACAGGGCCCCAACTTTCATCGACCCTAGTATTCAAATAGAACTGATTTTATTGACCTCATGAGGAAATGAACTCAGAACGTAAAGCCGTAAGAAATATCGCTGAGCATTTTGCCTGGTCTGCTTACTATTTTGCCAGCTCGCTGCTCTATTAATAATAATAATAATAATAATAATAATAATAATAATAATAATAATTATAATTATTATTATTATTATTATTATTATCATATTGCTGGTGTTACAGCTCCTATTACTACTGCTGCTGCCACTAATGATGATGGTGTTGATTTGCGTTGATGTATACAACGATGTCTGTGCTCTGCTACGTATGTCAGAAATCGGAATTATCTAAGAACAATCATTTTTATATTTCTGAATTCGCAACTTCCCGATCTCTACAACCATTTTTCTTTTTCGGAATTCGCAACTTTCTCGTTTCAATAATATTTTCAGTTTTCCATTTTTATCTAAAACATCTTCCAAGTACGAACCGCAGCAATGTATAAAATGCATTAAAAATACAACTATATCTTTTCTTTGCTTCAATTAAACTTATGATTAGAAGTGAAAATATTTTCTTTGTACGAAAAATATGAGCAAATTAACTGTATTTGGTATTTTAACAAAGGAAAAAAGGTAAAAAGAAAAAGAAAGGAAAGAAGAGAAAAATGTCATTTTCTGAAGGTGGTGGTGGCGTGTTGGATTCTGATTTTCACATTTGTATACCGCAAGGCTAATATTTAAAAAAAAACAACCTTTCTTCTGTGTACAAAAAGATAGTGTGAATGTCCTTTAACTTGATATTAAATGAATTAACGAGTATACACAAGCCACCGGATTTCAAGGATGAATTTAAAAATTCGAAGAATTGTTTTGACGTTGTTGATGCAGTTGTTATTGATGCTGATATGAAATAAAAATAAGGAAAAAAAATCACTTACATATGTTTTAAATGGAAATATGTATGATCTTAACAACGATTACTACTACGTATATGATGCTAGTCATTGCTATTTCTTGTTCTTCTACACGCAGATGTTGTTTACATATAAGCCAGGCACATACATCAAATCTGAGCCGTCTCCATCAACAGGAAGAAGGGCTTTCAAATGCATTCTCCAATGAAGACAAAGCACTCTTGTGCCTTCCAGCAATGCGAAGGTTCAAGGAAACAACGAATTATCTTACATTCTTTAGCCTGGGACAACAAACAAAACCCGTAAAGCCACAAGAAATGTTGCCCCCCCCACTCCACTTCTAGCCATCCTCTTGGCTACATCATATCCATAATAAGGGGAGAGAAAGAAAAATATGCTGCTCGGTTCATCACCAATAATGCATCTCCACAGAATACCAATGATAGAGATCATGAAATGGTTGATAAATTGTATTTCAGCGTCCTTCCAAAACGGATCTGATAGACAGAGCCAGTGTGGTTTGGGGATGAGATGGGTTTTAAAAGGATGTGCACGTCACCAAAAAGAAATTGAGCTTGGAATAGAGAAGGCACTTACAGTATAGTAGTTGGTGAATACAGACAACATAACGCACAACAGCCGTTTCATACAGATCCCTGAATATACAGGGTGATCCATACATAGAAAAACATTTTTTTTATAAGAAACAGTTTATAAGATCTCCCAGATCCCCTGATCTGACTCCTCTTGATTTATATCCTTGGGGGCATTCGAAAGGCATTGTGCATCGCGGAAAGATAAAAGACCTAAACCATTTGAAGGAACACATTACCAACACATTTGCACACGTATCACCAGATGTGCTCTTAAGAGTTCCCAATGAGTGGGGTAAACGTATTGCAATGTGTATTCAAAACAGCGGTAACCATATAGAGCCTATTAAATAAAAAGAAAAACTGTTCTATACTCTGTTTCTTATAAAAGGATAAATTATTCCTATGTATGGTGACTTTTGAATCACCCTGTATATACTAAGGGACATCTTTGGATACCATAGATTGCAAAACGAGTAATGCCGAACGGTTAGAAACGTGGCCTGCTCCAATCAGACATAGTCAGTGAATCCTCATTCATGGCTGAAGAACAACGCTGTCGCCCCCACCAAAAGACTAATTTTTTGCACGTTTCTTTTCTGTTTTTTTTTTAGTTAAAATTGCATTTCATTTTAATCATTTAATATCTCGCTTTATATATTCGTGTACTGATTTATGATTTTATAATGACGTAACTAGGTCTGCATCATTTAAAATACCCTTTCACTTTTTAAAGGCATAATTGAGATTTTGACGGAGATTTAGGAGGTATTTTTAGCAGATTTACTGACCAGGTAGAGGTTCTCTAGCTGGCACGTGTTATTTGATGTTGTTACTTCAAAATAACATGTATTTAGGATTTGCATTCAAGTTTGAGTTCTTTGATCTTAGATTGATTAAGCCGAGGAGATTATGAAGAGCTTGGCCAAGGGTGAGTTATCGATCTGTTTCACGTTGATAAGGAGACAGGATATTTATAAGTAAAATTAACTGAGCGACTGGGTAAGTGTGTGTGCGTGTGTGTGTGTGTGTGTGTGAGTGTGTGTGTGTGTGAGTGTGTGTGTGTGCGCGCGCGCGTGCAGGCATGAGAAAGCAGGTGGAAAGAGAGCCGGAAACAAAGAGAAAAACATAGAAAGAGAATGTGTTGTAAAAGGATTGGCTTTTAATGAATGGAATTGAGTCATCAATCGCGCCATTCCTTGATATATGACCAACCTAAAGGAAATATACAAAATAAAGCTCAGCTGAAAATAGCTTCCAATCTCTCACGGCCACTTCTGTTGTAGGGTGTGTGAGTGTGTGTGTGAGAGGGAATGTGAGTTTGTGTATGTATGAGTCGATATAAATACAACTACACACGCAGGCACGCACGCACGCACGCACACACACACACACACACACACACACACACACAAATATATAAGCTGAAGATCGAGTCGCGTGAAACTCCAGTCACAGGACAAACCTTCAGTTCCAAACTATGTGTGTGTGTGAGTGAACATATGTGTACACACACACACATTTTCATACAGTCGGCATTACAAAGCACTTCCTTCATCTGCCGTCGAAGGGACATATGCAGTTTCAGCACCTTCCGACCGTACCACTCCTTGCAATGTGGTTAAGCAGCGTTAACGTTACTAAGGAAAGTCTGGGTTATTTCGGCTCAAACTAATGCACGCTTACTCCGACATCATACATTCAGCCATCTCTCTAACAACTATTCACGCTTTCTTCATTGCTCTCAGTTTTATTATTCTTTCCCATACATCTCTTCTTCTCATCCACTCTCTCTCTCTCTCTCTCTCTCTCTCTCTCTCTCTCTCTCTCTCTCTCTCTCTTTCCCTTTGCATACACATATGTACAAACATATACACAGATACATACACATACATATATTGATGCGCGGCGAGCTGGCAGAAACGTTAGCACGCCGGGCGAAATGCGTAGACGTATTTCGTCTGCCGTTACGTTCTGAGTTCAAATTCAGCCGAGGTCGACTTTGCCTTTCATTCTTTCGGGGTCGATAAATTAAATACCAGTTACGCACTGGGGTCGATATAATCGACTTAATCCGTTTGTCTGTCCTTGTTTGTCTCCTCTGTGTTTAGCCCCTTGTAGGTAGTAAAGAAATAGTTAAATATTTATACGCCTACACTTACGTACATTATATCACATATACACGATGGCGCGAAAGGCACACACCAGTGAAGAAATGAATACTTTGCAAGTAACAGAAAGATGATCGTATTCCTTATATAAACGGTTTTTCTCGTGAATATAATGATGCGTGGCTTCTGCGTCACTTTGTATATGTGGCAGAGAAAACGAGAGAGCCACAACCGATAGTGTAACCTTATAGATGGATAACTGTTATAAGCCAACACTACTCCGGGTTTGATCAGCCATTCTCAACCATTTTCTAAAAACATATCGACCTCTTTGATTTCTATTTTTACTCGGTGGGCCTTCATAGCCATTCGATGGTTACAAAATCCAAATATATTTTTGAGTTGGCACAATCGTTAACACGCCGGGTGAAATGCTAAGCGATATTTCGTCCGTCTTTACGCTTTGAGTTCAAATTCCACCGAGGTCGACTTTGCTTTTCATCCTTTCGGGGTTGATAAAGTAAGTACCAGCTGAATACTGGGGTCGATGTAATCGACTATCCCCCTCCCTCAAATTTCAGCTCTTCTGCCTATAATAGACAGGATTACTAAATGTAATTATGAATTGTATAAAAAATAATTGTTAAAGTATTGCATTTAAATTTTAACAGCAAAATCTTATATGGACTCTCAAGAATCATATGGTATTCGAAGGGTGTTGTGGACCCCGGTTGAGAATTACCGAGGTACTGGCAGGGCCGGCTCAAGGTATCGTCAACTCGAACAGTCACCGCGGCGCCATGCTATGGGGTGTCAAGGAGGGCGTGACAAAAACAAGGAAATTTCCACGATCGTCAGCTTGTACACACCGAAGTTCAGCTTGCCCGAAGCCCGAAAACATTTTCCCACGAGAGTTCCGGATCCCAGTAATTGAACTCATTTGCATACAGCCAATCAGAGCTCACCTTGACCTTGTTGTCAAGTTAACAAAGGTTGGTGATGGTGGCAGAAACATTGGGTGCTGGCAGACTGTTGAAGGATTGTTTAAAAAGTGTGAAAGCAAAGGTGCCGGTCAGCTCTCAGATTATACCTAACAAGAACAACAAGCATTATTAAAAGAGAAAAGAAGCATGGTCATTCCTTACCCAAGTGACCTTATCATATCACCCATCACTTGTTATGCGCTCATAAATTAGTTTGATAGTCGAGCTCTGATTGGCTGTATGCAAATGAGTTCATAACTTGAGTCTGGAACTCTCACGGGAAAAAAAGTTTTTGCGCCTGGGGCGCCAGCAACCCTATACCGGCCTACGAAAAAATTTTCCACGAGAGTTCCGGACCCAGTAATGAACTCATCTGTATACAGCCAATCAGAGCTCATCTTGACCATGTCAAGTTACCATAGGTTGGCATTTAAAATAGCGACCTCTGATTGCCATGCGAATCTTGTATTGTGCTCTCATTCAGATGCCAATACCATCGATACTGAACACGTACGCTTGTTAGCGGTAGGTTTGAATTACTATAACAGTTAAAGATAATGTTTCTTTTTTGACGAACATGAAAGTACGGAAACTGCTTAAAGGTTTTATAGATAAACATTGATTCATTGATACAAATTATGGACGTGAGTATTGTTAATGTATCTTTGGCTATCCGAGTCCCTCATGTACATTTTCCGTGATCTTCAGCGAAAAAACGAGTTTTATTCATTTTAAGAGCTTTTGTACAAAAAAAAAAAAAAAATAGGCAAGAAAATGTGTGAGTACTGTTATTAGTAGTAATTATAAATCTATCTGTTATAATTATTGTATTTAATTCTATGACACTAGTCTTTAGAGCCCTCATTGGTTGCATGCAAATGAGTTCATAACTTGGGTCCGGAACTCCCGTAGGAAAAAAAAAAATTCGCAGCCGGCCGTGGCTATTGGGAAGTCTGCTACAAGCCACAGGGAACCTTAGCAGCTGCCAGTGCTGCAACTGCCGCTACTACTACTGTTCCTCTTACCCTACTAACAGGCCTTCCTGCTAACACTTTCATTATCTGGTCACCGCTGTCAACCAACAACAACCGGAAGGAAACGAAACAAAGAACCATGTGATCTCTTTCCATAACTGATACTATGAAAGATTAAATTTTTTTGTCTTTTATTTGCAGCTGGAAGAAGTCATCATAAAGCGACCGAAACTAATAGTAGCTGCTTGTTTTAAAACGTACGTATTGTCTTTGTTTTCCATGATAAACGTTCTCTAAGCATTTTCTTCGATTTGTTTTTGTTTCTTTTTTTCAATATAAATTTACGTATGAAACCTCTTAACCGTTTAAGTATCAGTGCGTATAAATATGTACACACTCACACACACACGTAAACACGCACTCTTTTACTTGTTTCAGTCACATGACCGCAGCCATGCTGGAACACCACCTTTTGTCGAACATATCACTCCCAGGACTTATTCTTTGTAAGCCTAGTATTTATATCCTATCGGTTTCTTTTGCCGAACCGCTAGGTTACGGGGACGTAAGCACACCAACATCGGTTGTCAAGCGATGGTAGGGGCACAAACACAAACACACACACACACACACACACGCACGCACGCACGCACACACACACAAACAAACACACACACACACACACACACACACACACACAAACAAACACACACACACACACATATATATATACAGTATATATATATATATATATATATATATACGACGAGCTTCTTTCAGATTCCGCCTACCAAATCCACTCACAAGGCCTTGGTCTGTCCGAGGCAATAGTAGAAGACACTTGCCCAAGGACTGAACCTGGAACGATGTGGTTGAGAAGCAAGCTACTTACCACACAGCCACTCCTATATATATATATATGTGTGTGTGTATACATGTGTATGTATACGGATGTGTTTATCTGACCGCATGCGTGTGTATCTGTGAGTACGTGGATATGTCCTTATGTACATATGTGTATATATATACACGTATGTTTGTATACATACACACATATATGCAAGTATGCATTTATATATGCTCCATGCATAAAGAAGAGATCTGTTCGTATGCGTGTGAAGCACTGTTGATATAATCTCCGTACGCTGCTCAAATTGAATCTGTGTATCATAAGGTATTGAGTGCTTTATCAAAGTGATCTGTTTTTGTAACTGAGAATAAACGATGTTTGTGTTTGTGCTTGTGTGTTTTGGGTGATGGATGTGCACGCATGCGTTTGTGTGTGTGTGTAAGAAATAAACAAACCACATGCTGGCAGGCCCATTACTTACATTACAGGAGATAATTATAAATTTATCAATGCCAACCATCAACAACACGCTACGATTCATCACCACCACCACCACAAGCAACAACAACCCGACGATGATGCCGTCAACCACCACCGACGTGGAAGCGCAATGGCGCAGTGGTTAGGGCAGCGGACTCGCGGTCGTAAGAACGCGGTTTCGATTCCCAGACCGGGCATTGTGAGTGTTTATTGAGCAAAAACACCTAAGCTCCACCAGGGTCCGGCGGGGAGGGGTGGTGAACCCCGCTGTACTGTTTCACCTTAACTTTCTCTCACTCTCTCTTCGCACTTCTGACACAAAGCAG